>NC_091959.1:30816008-30963508 GCF_031021105.1 Erythrolamprus reginae | reverse complement strand
AATTGTTTAGGGCAATGGATGATTCATAGCTCCTGAATTATTCTCCAATGCACCTGAGGGCAGGACAAGAAACAGTGGATGGAAGCTTCTCGGAGGGATACCCAATCTGAAAAAAGGGAGGAATTTCCTGACAGTGAAAAAGATTAATCAGTAGAGCAGCTTGCCTGCTGGAATTGTGTGTGTTCCATCTTAGGAGGTTTTCAAGAAGATATCAGACAACTCTTTGTCTGAGATAAGATGAGGCTCCTGCTTTGGCCAAGGAGTTGACTAGAAGACCTCCAAGGTCCCTTCCAGCTCTAGGAATCTATGACCCAGGCTCTAGATAACTTTGGAGAACCATCAAGGATGCAGATAGATAGATACAGAGTTAGAAGGTCATCTAGTCCATCCCCCCTAAAGAGGGGACCCAACACCATTTTTGTCAGATGGCAGTCCAGTCAAACAGATGGCAAGTTCTGTTCCATTGGTTGATTGCTGTCACTATCAGAAAATTTCTCTCTTGTTCTCTTTGAATCTCTCCTTGATCAGTTTCCATCCCTTGCTGCTTGTCTGGCCTTTATTTATTTATTTTATTTTATTTATTTATTTATTTGTCAAACAAGTATACTGTAGTATTATAGCACATATTAACATAACATAAGTAGAACGTAGTAATAGAAAGGATAATAAGACAGTAGGGAAGGGACATTAGGCACATAAGTGCACATGCACGCCCTTACAGACCTCTTAGAAAAGGGGAGAGGTCAATTGTAGATAATGTAAGGTTGAAGATTTTGGGGTTGGGGGACCCCAAAGAGTCAGGTAATGAGTTCCAGGCGGTGACCACTCTTGCTGAAATCATATTTTCTGCAGTCAAGTTTGGAGCGATTTACATTCAGTTTGTATCTATTATATGCTCTTGTGTTGTTGTGGTTAAAGGGGAAGTAGTCACTGACAGGGAGTACATTATGATGTATGATTTTATGAACAACAGTTAAATCAGTTCGGAGACGAGGTAGTTATAAATTTTCTAGATTTAGTATTTGAAGTTTGGAGGAGTAGGAGAATTTGTTACGTGAGGAGGAGTGAAGGACTCTTCTTGTGAAGTATTTCTGGACTCCTTTGATTGTATTAATATGTAATATGCAGTGTGGATTCCACACAGGTGAACTATATTCTAGAATAGGTCTGACAAATGTTTTGTATGCTCTGGTTAATAAATCAGTGTTTCTAGAGAAGAAGCTATGTAAGATTAGGTTTACAATTCTTAAAGCCTTTTGGGCAGTGCTGTTACAGTGGGCTCTAGCACCTAGGTCATTGGAAATGAGTACTCCAAGGTCTTTGACTAAGTGAGGGTCCGCTGTTAGTTCAGTTTTACCAAGTATGTATTTAGTATTCGGATTCTTTTTACCAATGCGTAGGATGGAGCATTTGTTGGTAGAGATTTGAAGTTGCCAGTTGGTAGACCATTCACGTACATGGTCAAGATCCTTTTGAAAAGTAGAAGTATTGTCAGTAGTATTAAATAGTTTAACATCATCAGCAAAGAGAACACAATTGCTTGTCATGTTGCCACAGAGATTGTTTATGTAGAATATAAAGAGAGTAGGTCCTAAAACACTGCCTTGTGGGACACCACTGTTAACTGAAGCAGGATTAGATATGGCATTACCTAAGGTGCCTTGGAAAATAGCATGACCCCCTCCTCTCTGTGGCAGCCCCTCAAATATTGGAAGACTTGCTATCATGTCTCTCCTGCTCCTTCTCTTGTCTAGACTAACCAAGCCCAGTTCCTGCAACAGTCCATTGTATGTTTTAACCTCCAGTCCAGTCATCATCCTGGTTGCTCTTCTCTGCCCTCTTTCTAGAGTCTCAACTTCTTTTTTATAGTGTGGTGACCAAAACTCAATGCAAGTATTCTAGTTGTGGTCTTCCTAAGGTTGGACTAGAAGACCTCTAGGGTCCCTTACAACTCTGTTATTCTTGGTTGGTTTGTTTTTTTATGTTGGGATTCTACCTCTGAGCAAATCTGAGATTCCCATTGTTCAAGTGGCCTCCTTGAAACTCATAAATTCAGGATGACAACCCCAGATGGTAGGTTTGTATCCCCAAACCAACAACAGGGGATGGAAATAGAGTTAGATGACCTTCTTTATTTTAGTTCAGCTTAGAAATTGTAGCAGGCAGCTAATCCCTCAGGGAAGTCCCCAAATTGTGAAGGAACATTTTAGATCCTAAGAAAACATGTGTAGCTTCAATGCACGTTGGTCACTTCATGCCTTTTCTATTAAGGAAGCTCAAACTGCCCAAACTGCACTTCCATAACTGTCTGGTTTGGTTCTGCAACCCAACAAGACCGACACAGTTAATCAGAACTGCAGAAAAAACAATAGCTGCAAACCTGCCTGCCATGGAGGACCTGAAGACTGCACAAGTCAAAAAGAGGGCAGTGAAAATATTTACTGACCCCTCGCATCCTGGATGTAAACTGTTTTAACTCCCAACCTCAAAACGTCACTACAGAGCACTGCACACCAAGACAAATAGACACAAAAACAGTTTTTTCCTGAATGCCATCACTCTGCTAAACAAATAATTCCCTCAACACTGTCAAACTATCTACTTCTATTTCTACTAGTTTTTTCTCAGCATTCCTATCATCCTTTTCCTCTCACTTAGGACTGTATGACTGTAACATTGCTTGTATCCTTAAGATTTTTATTAATGTTGATTTTTTTCTTCATTGCTTATTTGGCCCCCTATGACAATCATTGTGTTTTACCACATGATTCTTGACAAATGTATCTTTTTTCTTGTATGTACGCTGAGAGCGTCTGCACCAAAGACAAATTTCTTGTGTGTCTAATCATACTTGGCCAATAAAGAATTCTATTCTTATTCTTATTCTTATTCTTATCTATTCTATTAAGGGTGGCTTTCCCAATTTACTGCTACCAGTTCCCTGCATGCATGCTTATTTCATGCACATGCATGCTTGCTTCGTGCAGGTGCATGCCTGGTCTGTGTACCTGCCTTCTGTGCATCGCTTTTTGCACATGTGCACCTTCTGCACATCAAGCCAACCTCAAAAATGTCCCTACATAGGATGTCATATAGCTGAGGTGGGTGGCTAAATACCAGCTCTGTTTTTGTTTTTTTTTAAATCATCTTTATTGATTTTTCAATAAAAATCCCAATAAATCTTCAGGCAATTCTATATCACCGTACTGTATTTATATTGATTTCATATTAATACATCACAATATATTACCGATTAAGTGACTAAATAATACAGAATATTACAAAATCTGGAACAAATGGCATAACTGGACTGAAAATAAAATCAAAGTAATGTGATGTGAAAGGACCAACGGTGGGCTACGAGCCGGAATGCTAAATTGCGCTCACTGCCATGGCTCATAAGTTCTTGTGGGGCCAGTGCGATTTTGCTTCCCCACCTGTGGAGGTAGCAAAATCGTGCTTGGAGCCTCAGGTGCGCCCGTGTTTTGGCATGCGCGGAAGCAAAAAAACCTCCATAGCTGCTGGCACTGGCCCCGCAGGAATGTATGAGCCACGGCGGCGAGCACAATTTAGCGTTCCGGCTCGAAGCCCACCGCTGGAAAGGATGCACCAAAAATGGAATTATGTAAATTCAAAAGATCATGTATATTATAAAATAGATACAATGCAAGAGTTTAGGTTTAGATCTGTGCTAAATTATGGTGATGTTTTAAAAATGAAAAAAAAGAATAAATAAAACATTTTTTAAAATTCTCCAAGCAATTCTACATCACCATATTTACATTGATTTCATATTACATTACATTCACATTACAATATTTACAGTATTTACAATGTTTTACATCCTTGTTTCATTTTACTTTTTTATGTTTTCTTTCATCCATCCATTGATACCAATTTTCCCACATATCATAATAATCAGTGTCTCTTAGTTCTATAGTTAATTTATCCATTTCTGAGCAATCCTAGGGTTTTTTTTAATTATTAAACTTTCAATGGGTGACTTAGGGTTCTTCCAACACTGTACATATGCAAATCTTGTAGCTGTGGTGACATATAAAATTGTGTATTTAATATTTTTACTGTATTGGTTTTTGAATATTCCAAGCAGTAAAAGTTCTGGAGTAAATTCTATTATTACCACCTCTGTTTTCAATGCCTGCTCTTAACCTTTTGCTCGAAACAAACAAGCATGCGCAAATGCAGTTTTCCCTCAGAAACAAAGCACTGAATCATCCCCCCAAGCGTCTTGACCTTCTAGCTTAGTTTTTCAAATGGCTTCACAGTTGTCAAAGCTGCTCTGGGGAAGGGAAGGGTTCACCATCTAGTGTTCTGATTTTCCAATGATCCTTTTGTACTTCAAAAGATGTTTTTACAGGTTGTTTAGAGATCTATAGGGTGATTTCTTGCGGCTGTCTTTTGAACTGACCGCTGGTCATTGTCACGAAATCTTTTCCTGTTCCTTCCAGTTCCTTGATTTCACCAAGGCTTGCTTAGGCGAGGAAGGAATATCATCTGGAGGTTGTTGTGGCCCATTTGTATCCTGCGCCGCTAGCAATGGATTGGGAGGACCCAGAGACAAGTGGGTGGTACAAGTGGGCTGTGTTTATTATGGCATGGTACAAGTGGGCTGTGTTTATTATTTATTTATCTATTAGATTTCTATGCCACCCTTCTCCTCAGGCTCAGGGTGGCTTACACCCTGAGCTTGAGAGCGATGTAGTGTCAGAGGCTGAAGAGCCACTAGGGCCTTCTGCACCTCCTGAGATGAGTGACTCAGGAGAAGAGGGGGAGCCTCTTCTAGATGCTGGGGTTTGCAGGGCCTCTAGGAGGCATGAGTGGTTACTGAGGAGGAGGTTATCCTGAGCATTTTATCTGGTTGTGGATAAAAAACAACTTATAAGGACGCGGATAAACAAATCCTTAGATGCGGATTAAAATACAATTGATGTAGAGGACTGAATTTTACCTGATATAAGATGTGAAAAAGAGAGTCGTTCATGGAGTAAAGGCAACCATGGACCTTCAGAATTTGTGGGAGCTTTCAAGAAGAGACTGGACCAGAGCCATCCATCAAAAATGGTGTAGAGTCTCCTGCTAGGGCAGGGAGTTGGACTAGATGACCTACAAGGTTCCTTTCAAGTCTGTTAATCTGTTAATCCTCTGCTCATTGCTGAGCGAAAATATATGTCACGGTGGTGCCAAAGAGTGCACAGTATTGATTTCTGGTTTATCCAAGAAATTACACCTAAACCAGAATTATTTTGTATTTGTCTATCTTTTCACAAGATTAAAATGTATGGGGTTATTGGCGCTCTCTGAGCTGGGTGGCTTTCTTGCAGACATTTCATTACCCAACTAGGTAACATCATCAGTGCTAGAAGACAGTGATGTTTGCTGCGTGATTTGTAGACAAGTGATTTGATCTATTCAATGCTGGTGGCAATGTTCTTGGTGGTGCAATTAGGCTGTGGTTGACGGATGGCTTGTCTGAGTTCATAGGTCCTTGACTATGGTGGGATATATTGGGGTATAAACAGAGAACAAACCCCATCTCCCTTCTAGCACTGCTAATGTTACCTAGTTGGGTAATGAAATGCCTGCAAGAAAAAAACCCAGCTCAGAGAGCTTCAAGGACCCATAGTCGACCTCTCCCCCTCGTCTCTTCTTTACAAACATCACTCTCTTTCAGCATTGGTGATGTTACCTAATTGGATAATGAAATGCCTGCAAGAAAAGAACCCAGTTCAGAGAGTAGCAAAGACCCCATACATTTCAATCCTGTGAAAAGGCAGGCAAAATAATTCTGGTTTAGTTATATTTTCTTGGATAAACCAGAAATCAACATTGTAATCTTTGGAAACCTACTCGCTTCTAGCACTGATGATCTTATCTAGTTGGGTCATGAAATGTCATGAAATAAATAGGAAAGAAAGAAAAAAAGGAAGGAAGGAAGGAGGGAAGGAGGGAAAAAAGAAAGAAAGAAAGAAAGAAAGAAAGAAAGAAAGAAAGAAAGAAATCCAGCTCAGAGACCCTGAAAGATCTATAGTCCTCCTCCTCTTCCTCCTCCTCCTCCCCATAAACCTCACGCCCTTCTAGCATTGATGATGTTACCTAATTGGGTCATGAAAGGTCTGCAAGAAAACCACCCAGCTCAGAGATCCGCCACTGCTCTTTCTCCTCCCCTTGGCCCCCTTTCCTCCACTCCACAAATCTCTTTCCCTTCTGGCAAAGGTGGACTCCCTTATTATCCCAGGGGTTTCCTACAAGGTCTTCTGATTTTCCTCGCTGCCTTGAAGCTACAAGCTTCCTATTTTCTCCCCTCCTGGCCTCTGACCGTCTAACCGCATGCCAGGGAAAGAATCAGGAGTCCCCAATTGGTAGTGGAAGCAGTGGGTGGAAATCCTGTAATAAGAACTGGAGTGCAATAAGAAACCACTTAGAGAGTCCCATTATATCTCCTGCCATCTTTCATTTGAGCAGCCGTTTTGCTTTCTCCTCCGAGAGTTCCACGCGGCGCGGAAATGATTCTTCCTTCTCGTTGTTTCTATTATGTTGCATGTGTGTGTTTTTTCTTGCCCCCCAAGGCAAAGCTTGATTGAAAAACCGAGATTTTCCAGAAGGGGCTGCAGTGGATATTAAGGAGGAATAAACGAAGTCCACTTCTAAGGGGGGAAGAAAATCCTTCTGCAGGAAAGGAGTTTGACTTAGAGGTAATAGTTGTTGATAGCAGCGTAGAAGTAGCATCTTTACCATTTTTATTGGATGCATTAGATATTCCAAAGACAGGTGATTGCTTGTTGAGGTTCAGTCACTTTCAATTCCCTGTGGCCCAGTGGACATCATCTCTCACCAGTACTCCCTGGGAAGAATGGCTTCTCGCAGAGCTTGTAAGCTCATCCTTGTATCTAGTTTGTTTGTTTGTCTGCCTGCCTGCCTGTCTATTTATTTACTTACTAACTTACTAACTTACTAACTTACTAACTTACTAACTTACTAACTTACTAACTTACTTACTTACTTACTTACTTACTTACTTACTTACTTACTTACTTACTTACTTATTTGATTTCTATGCCACCCAATCCTGAAGGACTCAGGGCGGCTTACAACAATAATAAAAAATACAATATACGGTACATAGATACAAAGGGATAAAAAAGAAGTCAAACATTGTCTAAAACTAAAACCCCATTAAAAAGGTATTTAAAAAGGCAGTCACAGTCATACACATGCATAGAGTTGGCCATCAAGGATGTAAATCTATGGCCCTCAGGCCTGCCGGCAAAGCCAGGTCTTTGTGGCCTTAAGAAGGGCCAGCAGGGTGGGAGCAGTATGGACATCGGACGGAAGTTGGTTCCAGAGAGCCGGGGCAGCCACAGAGAAGAGAGAGAAGGACTAGGGGAGCTTTAAGCTGATAGGCAGAAAGGTCAGAGGGACACCCCCACTGTAAATGCCTGATTGGCCGGATTGTAAAAATATGTTTGAAGGTGCCAGAATAGAAGCTTTAGTTCCTAACACCATGGGAGATGTGTATTTTCCCATGGTCTTAGGCAATCCCTGTGAAACGGTTGTTCGACTCCACAAAGGGGTCCTGACCCCAGGTTGAGAACCACTGACCTACATGGTACCTTCAAACTCTACTTTACTCTTCTATTCTTATTCTTATTCTTATTCTTATTCTTATTCTTATTCTTATTCCTATTCCTATTCTTATTCTTATTCTTATTTATTTATTATTTGGATTTGTATGCCGCCCCTCTCCGAAGACTTGGGGCGGCTCACAACAAGCGAAAACAAATCATAAATAATCCAATTAATTAAAATATTTAAAGATTTAAAAAACCTCATATACTAACAGACACACACCCAAGCATACCATGTATAAATTAAACGTGCCCAGGGAGAGATGTTTAATTTCCCCATGCCTGACGACAAAGGTGGGTTTTGAGGAGTTTACGGAAGGCAGGAAGAGTAGGGGCAGTTCTGATCTCCGGGGGGAGTTGGTTCCAGAGAGCCGGTGCCGCCACAGAGAAGGCTCTTTCCCTGGGGCCCGCCAACCAACATTGTTTAGTTGACGGGACCCGGAGAAGGCCCACTCTGTGGGACCTAATCGGTCGCTGGGATTCGTGCGGCAGGAGGCGGTCTCGGAGATATTCTGGTCCGATGCCATGAAGGGCTTTAAAGGTCATAACCAACACTTTGAATTGTGACCGGAAACTGATCGGCAGCCAATGCAGACTGCGGAGTGATGGTGAAACATGGGCATACCTGGGTAAGCCCATGACTGCTATCGCAGCTGCATTCTGCATGATCTGAAGCTTCCGAACACTTTTCAAAGGTAGCCCCACGTAGAGAGCTTATTCTTATTCTTATTCTTATTTTACCCTATCCTACCCCATCCTATTCAATGATATCTAGGCACCTTGTCTTCTACAACCTTCTGTTTTAATGCCCTTTGATTTTTGCAATCATACAGATAGTCCTCACTTAATGATCACAAATGGGTCTCATAATTTAGTTCTTAAGTAAAGCAGTTGCTAAATGAAACTATGACTGTGCTTATGATCTTCCCTCAGCTTTCCTTTGCTTTATGGACCTGTGAAGGTCCTGAATGTTTGAAGCCAAACTGATGTAATGGAGAACACAAGTGAGTTCCTAGCAGGCTAAAAAAAATCCATCCTTCCTTCCTTCTCTCCCTCCATCCCTCCTATATTCCTTGCTTCTTTGCTTTCTCCCTTTCTTTATCTTCCTCCTCCCTTTTTCTCCTTCCTTCTTTCCTTCTCTCCTTCCCCATATTCCTTCCCTCTTCCCCCTCCCTCTTTCCCCTTTCTTCCTTCCTTCTTTCTCTCCCTCCCTCCCTCCCTATATTTGTTCCTTCCTTTCACCCTCTTCTTCCTCCCTCTTTCTCCTTCCTTCCCTCCCTCTTCCTCCCTATATGCCTTCCTCTTCCTCTTCCCCTATCTCTATCTCCTTCCTCCCTCCCTCCCTCTTCCTTCTCTCTTTCCCCTTCCTTCCTTCCTTCTTTCTCTCCATCCCTATATTTTTTCCTTCCTTTCACCCTCTTCTTCCTCCCTCTTTCTCCTTCCTTCCCTCCCTCTTCCTCCCTATATTCCTTCCTCTTCCTCTTCCCCTACCTCTATCTCCTTCCTCCCTCCCTCCCTCTTCCTTCTCTCTTTCTCCTTCCTTCCTTCCCTTCTCTCCCTTCCTATATTCCTTCCTTCCTCTTCCCCCTCCCTCTTTCCCCTTCCTTCCTTCCTTCTTCCTCTCCCTCCCTATATTTCTTCCTTCCTTTCACCCTCTTCTTCCTCCCTCTTTCTCCTTCCTTCCCTCCCTCTTCCTCCCTATATACCTTCCTCTTCCTCTTCCCCTACCTCTATCTCCTTCCTCCCTCCCTCTTCCTTCTCTCTTTCCCCTTCCTTCCTTCCTTCTTTCTCTCCCTCCCTCCCTATATTTCTTCCTTCCTTTCACCCTCTTCTTCCTCCCTCTTTCTCCTTCCTTCTCTCCCTCTTCCTCCCTATAATCCTTCCTCTTCCTCTTCCCCTACCTCTATCTCCTTCCTCTCTCCCTCTTCCTTCTCTCTTTCTCCTTCCTTCCTTCCCTTCTCTCCCTTCCTATATTCCTTCCTTCCTCTTCCTCTTCCCTCTCCCTCTTTCTCCTCCCTCCCTCCTTTCCTTTAGCCTGGATCTCTATGGGAAAATGGTCCAATGAAATGGTAGGCTCCCTACAACTCACTTTTAAACCCACAAACAGAGAGACTTTAGTTGGATATATATTGTTCATCGTAGAAAACACCAGCTCATATTCTGGGCTAAAAATAAATCATTTCGTTCTGCAGCCATGCTTTTAATGTGCATAATATCTTTTGATGACCAAATGTAGGGCTTGAATTCCCATTTACTCTGTGTGCAACGCATACAGCTTTACCCTGAAGTGCACAGATCACGCTGCGCATTGCAAATGAACTCATCCCTATCCTGGCCACCACGAAAGTTGCAGTGGCCCTTTCTATTTTCTATTTTAAATCCTCTCTTCTTTATTTAGTTATCAATTTAGCATATTTATATGGCTGCCATCTTGTCATGAAGTGGAAGTGGCAGAGTGGTCAGTCATCCAAAGTCATGGTTGTCCCAAAGATGCTTTTTTAGGAGGCAACTGGACTTTCTTGTTTTTTCTTTTGGAGATGTTTTGTTTCTCATCTGAGAAGCTTCTTCCGCTCTGATGGGGCAGTGGGGGGTGGAAGGACTTCTATTCTTTGCACACAGCTGGTCATTTTCATCCTTTTAGAGGGTCCTTGAAGCCACTTGGAGGTTCTTCTGTGTCCTCAAGGTCACCTGAGTGGTGCAAATGGTTCCTGCAGCCTGCAATTTTTTTCCTCTGGAAATTCATTCCTTCTCCCACCTCATCCAAAGGGTGTTCATCCCAAATTGCATAGCTAAAAGTCAGTAGAGATCCTCAGTCAACCAGGTCATGGTTGTCCCAATGCTGCTTTTTCAAAAGACAACCAGACTTTCTGGGGGGGGGGGGGGTTTCTTACAAGACATTTTGCTTCTCATCCAAGAAGCTTCCTTTTAATACACTGCTCAAAAAAATAAAGAGAACACTTACACAACACAACTTAACTCCAAGTAAATCAAACTTCTGTGAAATCAAACTATCCACTTAGGAAGCAACACTGACAATCAATTTCACATGCTGTTGTGAAAATGGAATAGACAACAGATGGAAATTATTGGCAATTATCAAGACACACTCAGTAAAGGAGTGGTTCTGCAGGTGGAGACCACAGACCACATCTCAGTGCCAATGCTTTCTGGCTGATGTTTTGGTCACTTTTGAACATTGGTTGTGCTTTCACACTCGTGGTAGCATGAGACGGACTCTACAGCCCACACAAGTGGCTCAGCTCATCCAGGATGGCACATCAATGCGAGCTGTGGCAAGAAGGTTTGCTGTGTCTGTCAGCATAGTGTCCAGAGGCTGGAGGTGCTACCAGGAGAAAGGCCAGTACACCAGGAGATGTGGAGGGGGCTGTACGAAGGCAATGACCCAGCAGCAGGACCGCTACCTCTGCCTTGGTGCAAGGAGAAACAGGAGGAGCACCTCCAGAGCTCTGCAAAATGATCTCCAGCAGGCCACAAATGTGCATGTATCTGCACAAACGGTTAGAAACTCACTTCATGAGGATGTTAGGAGGGCCCGACGTCCACAGATGGGGGTTGTGCTCACAGCCCAATACCATGCAGGACGCTTGGCATTTGCCACAGAACACCAGGATTGGCAAATTTGCCACTGGTGTCCTGTGCGCGTCACAGATGAAAGCAGGTTCACACTGAGCACATGTGACAGACGTGACAGAGTCTGGAGACGCCGTGTAGAGCGATCTGCTGCCTGCAACATCCTTCAGCATGACCGGTTTGGCAGTGGTTCAGTAATGGTGTAGGGTGGCATTTCTTTGGAGGGCTGCACAGTCCTCCCCGTCCTCGCCAGAGGTAGCCTGACTCCCATTAGGTACTGAGATGAGATCCTCAGACCCCTCGTGAGACCATATGCTGGTGCAGTTGGCCCTGGGTTCCTCCTAATGCAGGACAGTGCCAGACCTCATGTGGCTGGAGTGTGTCAGCAGTTCCTGCAAGATGAAGGCATTGAAGCTATGGACTGGCCCGCCCATTCCCCAGACCTGAATCTGATTGAGCACATCTGGGACATCATGTCTTGCTCGTTCCACCAACGTCACGTTGCACCACAGACAATCCAGGAATTGGTGGATGCTTTAGTCCAGGTCTGGGAGGAGATCCTTCAGGAGGCCATCCGCAACCTCATCAGGAGCATGCCCAATCGTTGTAGGGAGCATCATAAAGGCATGTGGAGGCCACACACACAATACTGAGCCTCATTTTGACTTGTTTTAAGGTAGATCAGCCTACAGTATTGTGTTTTTCCACTTTAATTTTGCGTGTGACCCCAAATCCAGGCCTCCATTGGTTAATAAATTAGATTTCCATTGATGATTTTTTTGTGATTTTATTTATTTATTTATTTATTTATTCATTTTTTTATGCTGCCCTTCTCCTTAGACTCAAGGTGGCTTACAACATGTTAGCAATAGCACTTTTTAACAGAGCTAGGCTATTGCCCCCATACATAAGTGCCCATATTCATAATTCAATGCCTGGCGATGGCGAAAATGGCCTCCTCTCCCCCCCCCCCCCCCAGATGCCCTCTGGAGGCCTGAAGCAGCCCATTTTCCAAACTCTGGTGGGCCCTCAGAGACTTTCCAGAAGCCAAAAATGCCCTTCCAGAGTCTCCGGGAGAGCCAAAAATCAACTGGCCGGCATGCACATGCACACTGGAGCTGAGCTAGGGTAGCAGCTCATGTGCCAGCAGATATGTTTCTGTGTGCCACCCATGGTACCCATGCCATAGGTTCACCATCATTGTTCTAGTATATACACTTAAATACCCTAAATCATTATATCAGCGTTCACCTTAAAACTCTACTGTCTCATTTTTTTCTTTTAATTCAAGTGTTAGTCTGTCCATCTCCACAAACATTAATATTTTATATTAAACGTCTTCATCTGTGGATATATTCTCATTCTTCCAATGTTGAGCATAGGCAAATCTTACCACAGTCAAGATATGCAGCATTAGATAGATGGCATTTTTCTCATACGCATCTGTTGTTATCCCTAGTAGGAAACATTCTGGCTTTAAGTCTAATTGCATATTCAAAATTTCTTCCAATCAATGTTTTATCATTGTCTAAAATTTTTGTGATTTATGACATTCCCACCACATGTGACATTAAGTACCTGGTGATGTCCCACACTTCCAACAAACCGTCAATACTTTGGTTTTCATCTTGATGTATTTTTTATTGATGTATTGTTCAGCTTGAAAGATGAACACCAAGAAGCTTCGTAAGCTAACAGTGTAGTACGGAATGGAAATGGAAGTGATGTTTGGACTTCCCAGTCACCCATCCTTGAGGCCTCTCATTAGGTTCCCATCTAATTCTTAAGCAAGTCTAAGGCAGGTTTCTTTTGTGTCCACAGAGAAAGAGAAAATCAGACTATGGAATCCTTGGTATTGTCTGAACTTGGTGGTTTGCTTGCCGATGTTTCATTACCCCACTAGGGAATATCATCAATATGAGGGGGTATAGAGTTTGCTTCCTGTTTATATGTAGTGGTTTACCTTGGCCATTTTGTCAATGACATGGTTTTTCCTTTCCTTTGATTAGGAAAGGAAAACCCTTTGATTTCCTGCTTGGTGTCAATCCCTGCTTATCTGTTGTAGACTGCTAGAGAGAATGTGTTCTGAGTTATTTGTCTTCTGACTCATCCTTCCACCCTTCCAGGGTTGGTAAAATGAGAACTCCGAGAATGCTAATAAAACACTATGATGTGGTATATTTATTTATTTATTTATCATTAGAGTTGAAAGGGACCTTGCTGGTCATCAAGTCCAACCCCCTGCTCGAGCAGGAAACCCTACACCACTCCAGCCAGATGGCAGTCCAATTTCCTTTTGAATGTGACAAGTGATGGGGCATTCACAACCTCCGCTGGCAGGCTGTTCCACTGGTTGATCGTTCTCCCCGTCAGAAAGTTCTTCCTTATTTCCATGTTGAATCTCTCCTTGGTCAGTTTCTATCCATTGCTCCTGGTCTGGCACTCTGGTGCCCTGGAAAATAGTGTGACCCCCTCCTCTCTGTGGCAACCCCTCAAATATCTGTATACTGCTATCATGTCCCCTCTGGCCCTCCTTTTTGCTAAACTATCCATGCCCAGTTCCAGCAACCTCTCTTCGTATGTCTTGGTTTCCAGTTCCTTTATCATTTTAGTTGCTCTTTTCTGTACTTTCTCTAGAGTTTCAAAATCCTTTTTGTAGTGGGGTGACCAAAATTGAATGCAGTACTCTAGGTGTGGTCTGACTAGGGCATTATAGAGTGGTGTTAATACCTCATTAATCTTGGAGTGTATCCCTCTGTTGATGCAGCTTAAGATTGTGTTGACTTTTTAGGCGCTGCTGCACATTGCTGTTTCATATTTTAGAATAGAATAGAATAGAATTTTTATTGGCCAAGTGTGATTGGACACACAAGGAATTTGTCTTGGTGCATATGCTCTCAACGTAGATAAAATAAAATACTGTATACATTTGTCAAGAATCATGTGATACAACACTTAATGATTGTCATAGGGGTCAAATAAGCAATGAAGAAGCAATATTAATAAAAATCTTAGGATATACGCAACAAGTTACAGTCATACAGTCAACATGGGAGGAAATGGGTGATAGGAATGATGAGAAAAACTAGTAGAATAGAAGTGCAGATTTAGTAGAAAGTCTGACAGTTTTGAGGGAATTATTTGTTTAGTAGAGTGATGGCATTCGGGAAAAAACTGTTCTTGTGTCTAGTTGTCTTGGTGTGCAGTACTCTGTAGCGACGTTTTGAGGGTAGGAGTTGAAACAATTTGTGTCCAGGATGCGAGGGGTCAGTAAATATTTTACCCGCCCTCTTTTTGACTCGTGCAGTATACAGGTCTTTATCCACCAAAACTCCAAGATCTCTCTCACAGTCACTGCTATTAAGTGTGGTTTCTCCCAATTTGTATGCATGTCTTAGGTTTTTCTTACCTAGGTATAAGATTTTGCTTTTTTCAACATAATTTCATTTTATTAGTTTGAGCCCACAGTACTAATCTATCTAGGTCTTTCTGTATTTTGAGCCTATCCTTTGGGGTATTGGCTACCCCAGCCAACTTGGTGCCCTCTGCAAATTTGATTAGTTCCCCCTCTATTCCCTCATCCAGGTCATTGATGAATATGTTGAAGAGCACTGAGCCCAGGACTGAACCCTGAGGTACCCCACTGCCTACCTCCTTCCATGTGGATTTGGAACCATTGAGGACTACTCATTGGATGCGGTTGGTCAGCCAACTGTTAATCCATCTACATGTGTTGTAGTCTATCCCACTTTTTCCAATTTGTAGAATAGTAGGTTGTGGTCTACTTTGTCAAAAGCTTTACTAAAGTCCAAGTATATTACATCTATTGTGCTACGCTGGTCTACTGATTTGGTTATAGCATTGAAAAATGATATGAGATTGGTTTGGCATGATTTATTTCTGACAAACCCATGTTGGCTGTTGGTTATTATCTTGTTTGTTTCTAGGTAGTGGCAGAACTGTTTTTTGATTATTTTTTTCTAGTATTTTGATTTAGTATTTTGATCTAGTATTTTGACTTAGACTATATAAGTCTAAGTCCAAAACTTAGTCCATTTACATGATGTGCAAGTGTAGTTTACTTCTATGTGTTCGTTGATGGCTGATGTTTGTGAATGCCAAGCTTCCAGCAATTCTCTAGCCCAGATTTAGCTTGGCCTAGAATGCTCTGGGAGAAAACTAAGTTGAGTCTGTCCATGTCTTGTGAAATTAAGGAAGTTTCATCGTCCCTTCTGACTACTGGTTGGTGTTCACAGATGCGCTCTGCCAATTCTTCTGCTTATCTGCCCTACATAGTGGGATTGGATTATTTGTCCCCATGCACATAAAAAGGAGGGCTAGAATAGATGCAACATTGCTGTGTTTGGGAACTGATCCTTTCATGCCAACAAAGACCTAGTTTAAAAAGAGAGAGAAAGAGAGGACCTCTTTAACTTCCTGACCTAATTCATCTTCATTTGTTGGACTTGTTAAACCTAAGAGGAGGAAGAAGAGAGGGAGAGAGAGAGAGAGAAGAGGGAGGGAGAGAGAGGAGGGGGAGAGAAAGGGGGAGAGAGACAGAAAGAGAGAGAGAGACAGAAAGAGGGAGGAAGGGAGAGAAAGAAGGAGGGAGGGTGAGAGGGAGAAAGGAAGGGGAAGGAGAGAGAGGGAGAGGAGAGAGAGAGAAGGAGGAGGAGGAAGAGAAAGATACACAGAAAGAAGAAATGGAGGGAGAGAGAGAAGGGGAGGCGAGAGAGACAGAGAGAAAAAAGGGAGGGGGAGAGGGAAGGGGGAGAGAGAGGGAGAGACAGAGAGAAAGAGGGAGGGAGAGAACGAAGGAGGGAAGGAGAGAGAGAAAGGGAGATAGGAGAAGGGAGAGAGATGGAGGAGGGAGAGAGGGAAAGAGAGAGGGGGAGAGGAGAGAGAGAAGGAGGAGAGTGTGTGAGAGAGAGATTCTAAGCATAACTGATTATGCCTCCCCATATTTATTTCAAACATAAAGCTCAGGGCTTTCTGTGATACCTTCAGTGAATGAAGAGCTTCGCACTCCTGATTTCTATAACTATGGATTAGCTTCTTTGGCCTGATTTCTCTTTGCTCTTATTAAAATAGCCATTGTGGGAAATCAACAAGATACAAGTTGGAGAATTTGGATCAAGCAAGAGACTTTTATGAAAATAGTGGAATAAGCGAAATGGAACAGCTAACAAGAGAACTGGAAGCAATGCAGGCGGAAGCCATGGGGGCATCTGCACAAGTGGAGGAGCAGGACCACGGGGCCAGAAGAAAGCAACCCCAGCGGGAAACCAAGAAGTACAATAAATGACCACATCAAGAGACTTAAAAATTTTCTCAGTAAATGTTAATGGACTAAACGAACCAAAAAAAAAAAGAAAACAAATATTTTCTAAAATTAAGAACCAAAAGGCTCAAATTGTTATACTTCAAGAAGTACATATAAAAAAAAGTAATCGGAATTTATTGCTAAATACTAAAATTGGAAATATGTATGCTGCATTAGCAGATCAAAGGAAAAGAGGAGGAGCAATGTATGTTGAGAGTTCTATAAATTCCAAACAATTATTTAGTGACAACGAAGGTAGAATTTTGATTGTCCAGGTTAATATTGAACCTAGACCTCTTGCTATTGTTTCTATATATGCCCCAAATGATGATCAAATTGCATTTTATAAAAAATTACATCAAAAAATTATAGAGTTAAATTTGGAAAATATGTTAATTATTGGATATTTTAATGCCATAACAAATAGGCAATTAGACCATTCGGGGGAGAAGAAAAATAGTAAAAAGAAAAAAAAGAATTTATTACCCTCCACTTTTCAAAAAATGAAAGCAGAATTACTATTGAATGATATTTGGAGGGAAAGACATCCCCAAAGAAGGCAATATACTTTCTACTCAAACCCCCACAAAATTTGGAGTAGAATAGATATGGTGTGGGCTCCCAAAACAACAGCAGAGTATATACAAGAGGTGGAAATAGATGTTAATACTTGGGCGGATCATAACCCAGTTATAGTTTATATGAGAAATAGTAAAAAGCATTACAATTGGCAAATGAATAGAAATATTCTGAAAGAGAAAGAATATAAAGAATGGATTGAGAAGGAATTAAAAATATTTTTTGAAATTAATAAAAATACAGATACTACTCCCCAAAATTTATGGGACGCAACTAAAGCATACATAAAAGGATTAACAATATCCTACACAGCAAAATACAACAAAGAAAAGAAAAGAAAATATGAACAATTAACGAATGAATTAAAACAATTAGAATTTATATCACAACAAAATATGAAAAAGAAAGATTTGGGAAAAAATAAATTTAATTAAACATAAAATTAGACTGGAAGAACAAAATCAAATATTGGAAAAAATAAAAAGAGCTAAGCAACAATATTTTGAACATGCCAATAAACCAGGTAGATGGTTAGCATATAAACTGAGAAAACAGAGACAATCTAAATTAATTAAACAATTAGAAGACAAAGATGGAACAATAAAATATGACACAGAAGGAAAAGCAAACATAGTACAAAGTTTTTTTAAAGAATTGTATAAAGACAATAATATTGAGGAAGATGAAGTATTTAAATATTTAGAAAGTTCAGAGTTACCACAATTAACAGAAGAACAACAGGAGAGGATGGAGAGTCCTATAACAATGGAAGAACTCCTTATAACTATTAAGAAGCAAAAAAATAACAAAGCCACAGGACCAGACACTATCCCAGCAGAGTGGTATAAAATAGAAAATGAAACATTAAGAAATAATATGTTGCAAATCTTTAATGAATGCAGGTTAGGTGGTAAAATTCCTAAATCATGGTCTGAATCTTTGATAACTTTAATTCACAAATCGGATACAGCAATGGAAAAAATTAAAAACTATAGACCAATATCATTATTAAATGTAGACTATAAAATATTTATTGCAATATATGCAGATAGGTTGAAAACGGTAATAAATAGTAAAATCCACTCAGACCAAAATGGTTTCCTGCCAGGCAGACAAATTAAAAATAACCTTAGAACAATTATTAATGTATTAGAATATTATGAGCAACATCCAGATAAAACATTATCATTAATGTTCTTAGATGCTCAAAAAGCCTTTGATAATGTTAATTGGACATTTATAAAAATGCAACTAAATAAAATGAGATTTGGCCCTAAATTTGTTAATTTAATAGACGCTATCTATTCAGAACAAACAACAAAAATCATATTAAATAATGAGCAATTGGAAGCGTTTAAAATAAATAAAGGAGTTCGACAAGGATGTCCTATTTCACCCCTCCTGTTCATTATGACTTTAGAAACACTATTAATAAAAATAAGAGCAGATTCAAAGATAAAAAGGTTAACAGTTGGAAAAGAGATATATAAAGTCCAGGCTTTTGCAGATGATCTGACCTTTATAATGGAAGATCCGATAGTTACAGCACCAAGATTAATCCAGACAATAGAACAATATGGTAAGGTAGCAGGTTTGAAAATAAATAAAAATAAAACACAATTTATAACAAAAAACATGAATAAATCACAAGAAAGCAATTTAGAATGTATTACTGGAATACAAATAGTTAAAAAAGTAAAGTACTTGGGAATATGGCTAACAGCCAAAACAATAACATTAAAAAATGATAATTATATAAAATTAATTAATGAAATTAAAAAGGATTTAGAAATATGGAATAACTTAAAAATATCTTTTCTGGGAAGAATTGCCACAATTAAGATGAATATCTTACCCAAGGTTTTATTTTTATTTCAAGTGATCCCAATAAATCCAGGGGCAATTTTTTAAAAAAATTTAACAAATCTGGTTAGAAAATTTCTATTGCAAGGCAAAAAGGCAAGAATCAAGATAAACATGTTAGAAGATATAAAAGAGAGGGGAGGTTTTGCCCTCCCAAATTGGAAATTATATTACCAGGCAGCCGCCTTAACATGGATTAAAAATTGGATAACCTTAGAGGATACGAGAACATTAAAATTAGAAGGACATGATCTTATGCTTGGCTGGCATGCCTTTGTATGGTATGATAAAAACAAAAATCATTCTTATTTTAAAAGACATACACTAAGAAAATACTTATTTGATGTATGGAAAGATATAAAGAAAAACCACTTCTTAACAATTCCGGACTGGGTTGCCCCATTAGATGCAATAATACATCCAAATTGTATTAAGGATACAAGAATAATAAGATATAAAGATTTGTTAGATGATCAAATGAAATTAAAAACTAGAATTAAATTACAAGACGAAGGGATACAAATCGATTGGTGGCACTATGCACAGATTAGATCGAGATACCAGAAAGACAGTATACTTTATATATTTAATAGAAATAAAAATCTATTAAGTGATTTAATTACTAAAAATCAAAACAGGGCAATTGGGAAAATATACAAATACTTGATTGCTCACAAGAATATTGATTTAACATTAAAAGATAGTATGATACTGTGATGTAGAAATATAGGCAAAGAAATAGATTTAGACACATGGGAGAAAGTTTGGATGCACAATTGGAAGATGACAAAATCAGTTTCTAAATAGGATGAAGGCAGCACTGGATTATTAGTGGATACCTCAAATAAAGCTATAAGTATATAAAAGCTTTTAAAGAACACGGGGTTTTTTTAGTGACACCAACAAGTGCTAAAATGTACTGGAGAATGATAGAGAAAATGACAAAAGAGATTACAAAGCAAAACATAGAAATTACCCCGGAGTTCTGTTTACTAGGAATTACTAACCAAAATTACAAAAAAGAAATTTTGTACTTAATCATACATATTTTTACAGCGGCAAGGATTATTTACGCGCAAAATTGGAAAGGGGAAAATATCCCCAAAGAAGAGGAAGTTATCACAAAAATATTAGATTGCGCGGAGATGGATATGATGACAAGACGCTTAATGATCAAGAAGAAACGAAATTTTATGAAACATGGAACAATGTTTATGTATGGATAGATAAGAAAAAAACAACAGAAGATTAATAATAAGTATAGATGTTCTGGTTTAAATCTTTCTTTTTCTTTTATTAAGAATAATATTAGAATTAGTTTATATACATAGAATTGATAAGATTGTTTGGTTTTATATTAGTTATAATTATCTTTCTTTTTTATAATATCACTTTTTCCTTATTAGATATTTTGTATTAGTAGTATTGAACTATGCATTTAACTATGTATTCCTTTTTCTGTATCTGCATTTATACTTTTGAGAGAAGCGGGGAAGATACATCCCCACATTTTATGTTGAATGTTTGTAAGTCTGTGTGTTATTTTAAGAAAATTAATAAAAAAATATTGAAAAAATAAAAATAAAAAATAAAATAGCCATTGTGCTGGTGACAAAAAGGGAGACACACGTTTTTTGGGTAAGTGTCTGATATAGCACTTAATTAACTCATAGCTTCAACACCAGCCTTCTTGGTTATATTCCAGCTTTCTACCCACCCATTTCCCTTTGTGTTGCTTTGTCCTGCAGGTCTAAATTGTGGTAACCTTGTCCAAGAAAGAGAGAGAGAACACAAAGAACAAGCCTAACAAGCAACAAGCCTAACCTGTGTCACTTTGTCAAACACAGTTTGGTCTAGTGGTTAAAGTATCAAGGCTAGAAAGTGGCAGACCATGAGTTCTAGTCTAGCCTTAGGCATGAAGCGTTAGCCTGGCGACTTTGGACCAATCACTGAGAGGGAGTTCTAGTGTCACCTTAGGCAGGAAAGCCTAAGCTTAAGTAACTTTGGGCCAATCATCAGGAGATGGTGAGTTCTAGTCTGCCTTAGCCATGAAAATTAGCTGGGTGACTTTGGGCCAGTCACTAGGAGAGGGTGAGTTCTAGTCCTGTCTTAGCCATGAAAGCTAGCTGGGTGATCTTAGGCCAATCACCAGGCAATGGAAAGTTCTAGTGCCACCTTAGCCTTCAAAGCCAGCTGGGTGAACTGGAGCCAGCCCCTTTGTGGAATAGTTTGATTCCCTCTTCTTTGGGGCTGCCCCTGAGATATTGGATGAATAGATATTGCATGAATCAATGAATAAATATATAATGAATAAATAATAAATCAAACTCATGGACTAGAGCTCACCATCTCCTGGTGATGGATCGAAAGTCACCCAGTTGGTTTTCTTACCTAAGGTGAAACTGGAACTCACAGTCTTCTGTTTTGATTAGATTACTACTTGAGTTGGAAGGGACCTTGTAGGTCATTGAATCCAGCCTCTTGCTCAAGCAGGAGTCCCTACACCATTTTAGACAAATGGCCATCCAATCTCCTCTTGAAAGTCTCAAGTGTTGGAGCTTGCTATTCCATTGGTTGATCGCTCTCACTGTCCAAAAGTTCCTCCTTATTTCCAGGTTGAATCTCTCCTTGGTCAGTTTCCATCCATTATTCCTTGTCTGACCTTTGGGTGCCTGGGAAAATAGTTTCACTCCCCTCTTCTCTGTGGCATCCCCTCAAGTAAACACTGGATATCATTAGAGCACTGTTATCATGTCACCTCTAGTCAGGGGTGGGCTGCTGCCCATACAGGGGGGGGAATGCAGTGGGGTAGTAAAAATGGAGCTCCACCCCAGAGCATCCAATTTGCATGAAAGATGTTGAAAGAAAATACAGGGTATCCTGAATAAGTCATGCCCACAGTGTGGTAGTAAAAAATTTGGTACCCCTTCACTGCCCCTAGTCCTGCTTTTCACCAGATTGGCCATGCCCAGTTCCTGCAACCACTCTTTGTATGTTATAGTCTCCAATCCCCTAATCATCCTGCTTGCTCTCCTCTGTACTTTCTCTGGAGTGTCAATGTCTTCAATTTCAATCTAGTGATTGGTCCAAAGTCACCCAATAGCAATAGCATTTAGACCGCTTCATAGGGCTTTTACAGCCCTCTCTAAGCGATTTACAGAGTTAGCCTCTTGCCCCCAACAATCTGGGTCCTCATTTGACCCACCTTGGAAGGATGGAAGGTTGAGTCAACCTTGAGCCGGTGGCGAGATTTGAACTGCTGAACTACAGCTAGCAGTTAGATGAAGTAGGTGGCAGTGCAGCACTCTAACCACTGTGCCACTCTGGCTCTCACCCAGCCAAATCTCATGCCTAAGGCTAGACTAGAACTCACTTTCTAGCCTGGTACATTAACCACTAGACTAGGCCAAATTGGCTTTGACATGGTGAGACAGGTTAGGCTTGTGACTTGTTAGGCTTGTTTGTGTGTGTTTTGACAGGGTTCTCTTGGGGAAATGGGAAAGAGGTTTTCTATGAGCCAGGCAACGAGAGAGAAAAACAAGAAAACTTTTTGGCAGTGTAGACCAAATATTACCATTGCAAGAAAAGTCCTTCTCTAGGGTCGTTAAGTAGGGGAGATTCTTTGCAGGTAGAGATGGCCATGGGCCCATTAGAACGAACCTTCTTTTTATCGAATTTTCCTTTTTCTTTTTGAAACATTTCCTTCCAACAGGGCAAAAGTAAAGAAAGGGGTCAACATCCTGAGTGCCAGAATCAGTGAGCTACAGCAGTGGGACGTGATGCAGGAGGTCAGTAACGGTGGGAAGCATTCGACGATTGCCGTGATGTGTCACAGAATCAATGCCAATTCACGCAGCAGGTGAGTGCATGCCAGAGCTTCCAGCCTGTTGAGCATTCTGGCCCTCTTTGATTTAGGATCAAAATGGGAAGGACCCCTTCGCCGAGGGAAAGCGTGGCTGCAGTAAAATAATGGAGAGGAGGAAGAGGGGGAGGGAGGGAAGGAAGGAAGGAAGTAAAGGCAATGAGAAGGAAGGAAGGAGAGGAGGAGAGAAGGGAAGAAAGGAGGGAGGGAGGAAGGGAGGGAGGGATGGAGGAAGGGGTGGGAGAGAAGGGAGGGAGGAAGGAAGGCAATGAGAAGAAAGGGAAGGGGGCAGTGAGAAAAAAGGAAGTGGAGGCGAGGGGAGGAAGGAGGGGAGGAGAGAAGGGAGGGAGGAGAGGGAATATGAGGAAGGAAGGTGTGCAGGAGAGGAAAGAAAGAAGGAGGGAGGGAGGGAAGTATTTGTCAATATGAAGTTTTAAGAATCCGTTTTCTTGATTGCCTTTAAGAATCAGGAACCCATCTAGATGGACCTCGTATGTTCTAAACAGAACCTTAATAATGCATCAAGCACGCCAAAACTAAAGGATGATGTATCTGAGCATTTTGTGGCTTGGCTCTATCATTTCTCATCATTTGCCCCATTAGGATGAGAAACCAAGGCACTTTGTTCAACTTTAGCTGCTTTGTTCTCTAATAAAAAATCCCAGATTCAAAATACATCAGGGCTTTTAAAGAAATAATTGGCCTTATTTCTCCTTTCTGCTGTTACTTTGATGGGCAATTGTGGGGGGGAGGATGTTGAAGAAGCGTTGCTTTGATCTTGTCTCTGCTTGTTCATCTGAGCTGGAGGCCTACAGCAATCCACCATCCTGCCTACAAATTGGTCTTGCTTCCCACATGCTCTTAGTGCAACTTTAAGGAAACAAACCTTCATGGCTTAAGATCCTGGAATAGGTACCTCACTGTCTAATTTTAGGTTGTCCTCTGTAACACCAAAGAGATTCCTCTCTTTTTTTGGTTACGTCGTCATTTAGGAAAGCAGTTAGGTTGGTTCTCTATAGAAGAAGGCCTCTTCTCCAGATGTTCCTGGACAGAAGAGAGTCTTTGTGGCTCAGGGCTGAACTGGGAGGTCCTTGAGGCATCTCTGAGCTTGGTGGTTTTTTGGCAGAGGTTTCATTACCTGACTAGGTACCATCATCAATGCTCAAAAGTCAGGAGGGTTTACAGGAAAGGCAGAGGAGGAGAAGGAGGACTGTGGGGTCCTTAGTTCTTTCTGAGCTTGGTTGGGGTTTTTTTTTTGCAGATACAGTAATACCTCGTCTTACGAACTTAATTGGTTCCCAGAGGAGGTTCGTAAGGTGAAAAGTTTTGAAACAGCCAGGCGCTTCTCAGCGTTCTCCCGAATGCCAAACCTGGAAGTTCGGCAAAAGTTTGGGTTCGGGTGGCCGCCAAGAAGCCCCACTGCCCAGCTGTCGGCTTTTGAAACAGCTGGGGGGCTTCTCGGCATCCTCCTGAATCCGAACGCCAACCCCAAATTTTTGCCAAACTTCTGGGTCCGGCGTTCAGGAGGCTGCCGAAAAGCCCCGGCGCCAGGCTGTCACCTTTTGAAACAGCCAGGCACTTCTCAGCGTTCTCCCAAATGCCGAACCCGGAAGTTCAGCAAAAGTTCAGGTTCGGCGTTCAGGTTCAGGAGGACGCTGAGAAGCCCTGCCGCCCGGCTGTCAGCTTTGCAAAACAGCCGCAAAGCTGTCAGCCGGTCGGGAGGCTCAAACGGAGGTGGGGAATCCCAATAGAAACGTGGACTCCAGGAAGGACATCTTCGTGACATCAAAGCTCTGTCCATGGAATTTCCTATTGGGATTCCCCACCTCTGTTTGAGCCTCCTGACCGGCCGACAGCTCTGTGGCTCTTTTGCAAAGCTGACAGCCGGGCAGCGGGGCTTCTCGGCGTTCTCCTGAACTCGAATGCCGAACCCAAACTTTTGCCAAACCTTCGGGTTCGGCATTCGGGAGAACACCAAGAAGCCCCCCAGTTGTTTCAAAAGGCGACAGCCGGGCGGTGGGGCTTCTCGGCAGCCTCTTGAATGCCGAACCCAGAAGTTCGGCAAAAGTTCGGGTTTGGCGTTCGGGTTCGGGAGGATGCTGAGTAGCCCCCTGGCTGTTTCAAAAGGCGACAGTCGGGCGGCGGGGTTTCTTGGCGGCCACCTGAACCTGAACTTCCGGATTCAGCGTTCGGGCGGTGGGTTCCTAAGAAGGAAAAATTTTGTAAGAGGCAAAAAATTTCTGAATCCCGGGTTCGTATGTCAGAAAGTTCGTATGACGAAGGGTTCGTATCACGAGGTACTACTGTATTTCATATTTCAACTAGGGAACATCATTATTACTAGAAGAGAGTGGTAGTTTCTGGAGAGGAGGACTGTGGGATCCTTAGTACTTTTGCAGCTGGGTTGTTTTCTTGCAGACGTTTCATGACCCAACTAGGGAATACTACCAGTGCTTAGAAGGGAATGGAGTTTCTGGAATGGAAAGGAGGAGGAGGTGGTAGAGGAGGAGGATTGTGGGATCCTTGGTACTCTCTGAGCTTGGTGGTTTTTTTGCAGATGTTTCATGATCCAACTAGGGGACATCACCAGAGTGGGGTTTTCAAGGAGGAGGAGCAGGAGCTGGAGGAGGAAAATAACTTATTTATTTATTCGATTTTTAATGCTGCCCTTCTCCTTAGACTCAGGGCGGCTTACAACATGTTAGCAATAGCACTTTTTTAACAGAGCCAGCCTGTTGCCCCCATGTTCCAGGACCTAATTTTACCTACCTCGGAAGGATGGATGGCTGAGTCAACCTTGAGCCGGTGGTGAGATTTGAACCATTGACCTACAGATCTAGCAGTCAGCTTTAGTGGCCTGCGGTGCTGCACTCTACCTGCTGCGCCACCTCAGCTCTTTTTTGTCTGAAGACGTTACCAAGTTGGGTTGTGCCACGTCTCCAAAGAAACAACTGAGCTCAGAGAACACCAAGGAGCACACAATCCTCCTCCCTCCCTCCTTCCACCTCATTCTCTTCCACCAGCACTGATGAAGATGTTCCCTAGTTGAGTCATGAAACATCTGCAAGAAAGAAAGACCAAATTCAGGGACCACCCAGGAACCAACTTTTAATCCATCATCCAGCCAATGACAACCTCATTCTCAAATGTGGTCGGTTTGCTCATCAGCGTAAGCGTGGCATGACCTTGGGAATCACACAAATGTGCCACTGAGGGAGTTTCCCCTGTTTTCTCATTCATGGGGAAAAAAGAAACAGATGTGTCAACCAATTAGAGAGACCCGTGGAGATAGAAACCTTAATTCCAGTTTCCTTTATGAGGTCCACAGGCTCATGAGTGACATTAGCAGTATTTTGTATTTCCCAGCATTTGCTGTATCTTCACCTTCTGACATCGCTTCTTCATTTTACTTACATTGCTCATGAAAATGTATCTAATTCAGATTATTCTATTCTGTCCAAAGTCTGGAACGTCTTTCTTCCTTCCTTTCTCCCTCCCGCGCTCCTTCCCTCCTCCTCCTTCCTCCCTCCCTCTTTTCCTTCCTCGCTTTCTCCTACCCTCCTTTGTTTCTTCCTTTCTTCCCTCCTTCCTTCCCTCTCTCCATCTCTTTTCCCTTTCCTTTCCCTTTCTTTCCTTTCCTCTCCTCCTACCCTCTTCCCTCCCTCCCTCCATCCTTCCTTCCTTTCTTCCCTCCCCCCACCTTTCTTTCTTTCCTCCTTCTTTCCTTTCTTCACTTCTTCCCTCCCTTTTTCCTTTATTTCCTTTCTTCCCTCCCTCTTTCCTTCACTCACTCACTCACTCTTCCCTTCCTTCCTTCCCTTCTTCCCTCTTTCCCTCCCCTACCTCCCTCCTTCCTTCCTTCCTTTCTTCTCTTCCTCCCACCTTTCTATCTTCCCTCCCTCCCTCTTTCTTTTCTTCATTTTCCCCTCCCTTTTTCTTTTCTTTCCTTCCTTCTTTCCTTTCTTCCTTCCTCCTTCCTTCCTTTCTTCCTCCCACCTTTCTTTCTTC
The DNA here is from genome assembly GCF_031021105.1 of Erythrolamprus reginae. Lineage (NCBI taxonomy): Eukaryota > Metazoa > Chordata > Lepidosauria > Squamata > Dipsadidae > Erythrolamprus > Erythrolamprus reginae. The sequence continues at coordinate 30,936,636 of NC_091959.1, read as the reverse complement.
CCTCCCTCCCTCTTTCTTTTCTTCATTTCTTCTCTCTCTTTTTCCTTTCTTTCCTTTCTTTCCTTCCTTTCCTCCTTCCTTCCTTCCTTCCGTCGCTCCCTCGCTCCCTCCCTCATCCCCCAAACTGGTTCTCAGAACCTCCAAAGACTCCTCCACCAGCCCCATCTGCACAGTTATTTTTATTAAAACTAATTTAAATTGGAAACGGTGTACCTTCTCTAAATGGGATCATTCTGCATCGCCACCGTCCTCCCGGGGTGTGGGTGTGTTTCTGTGGGGGCTTCTTTGGCCTCTGGTCTGTCTCCTTTTTCCTAAGCAATTTCAGAGAATTACCTATCCAAAGGCAGGAAGGGACCCTGAACCCCAGATGCCAGGTTCTGAGCTTTTGCAACAGGGCTTTTGCCGCCCGGCCCCAGTCAGGGATTTAAGGGTGCTGAGAGATGAAGAGGAGGAACTGTAGATAATCAACCGATTATTTGGCACGTAGGTGTTTTGAAATTAGTACTCCGAGGTCCTTAACTGAGTGGGGGTTATCTGTGATAATTTGATTATTCAATTTGTATTTGGAGTTCTGATTCTTTTTGCCAATGTGCAGGATAGAGCATTTGCTGGTTGAGATTTGGAGTTGCCATGTGTTAGACAGAAACAGAATCTAGATCTTTTTGGAGAGTAGATGTGTTATCGGTGGTGTTGGAGAGTTTTATATCATCGGCAAAGAGAACATAGTTGCTTGTGATGTAATCGCAAAGGTCATTGATGTAGAGAATGAAGAGCGTTGGTCCCAGTACACTACCTTGGGGAACACTGCTTTTAAATGGGACGGGGGGTAGATATGATGCTTCCTATTTTAACCACATTGTCTGTTTGACAGGAATGCTGTAATCTAGCTGTGGAGGGGTCCTGAGATGCCATAAGATTTAAGTTTTAAGAGCAGTTTGTCGTAAACCACTGAATCAAAGGCTTCGGAGAAGTAATATATATTGCATCTATAGAGTTCCCTTGATCAAGAGGAGTAGTCCATATGTTTTTGCAGTGGAGGAGCTGTAGATTGCAAGATAATTTTTTTCTGAATCCAAATTGTTTGTTAGAGATCAGATTATTAGTTTCAAGGTGGAGGGTAATTGATTGGTTTATAATTGATTCCATGACTTTACATGGAATGCAGCATAGTGATATTGGTCTGTAGTTATAGACAAGTTGTCTCCTTTTTTGAAGTTGGGGATGACCATTGCTTTTGACCATAGCTTAGGAAGTGTGCTGGTACTGAAGGGTTTTTTTAAAATTATGCTGGCAACTTGTTGGTGTCACTAAAAAAAACCCGTGTTCTTTAAAAGCTTTTATATACTTATAGCTTTATTTGAGGTATCCACTAATAATCCAGTGCTGCCTTCATCCTATTTAGAAAAACTTCCACATTTCTCAGCTGTTTTGCTTCCTGTTTATATATAGCAGTTTACCTTGCCCATTTTGGTGATGGTATGGTTTTTCTTTTCCTTTGATTAGGGTATGATTTCCTGCTTGATTGTTTGTCTGGTGTCAATCCCTGCTTATCCGTTTTAGATTGCATGAGAGAATGTGTTCTGACCTATCTAGAAAAACTTCCACATTTTTTGAGCTGGCCAGAGGTGTTCTGCTTAAAACGTGTTGAACCCTGATTTTTGCCCTGTTCCTTTTCATAAACACAAGGACCCACAAACAGTTTTTCCCCCCTGCCTTCTGTGTTCTACGTATTTCCCCATTTTTGCTAACTTCATAGCCAGGCTTGGGCAGAGAAATGATGGATAGTAGAGGTGGACTCCAATCCCCTCCCTACCCCGCAGAGTAGAGGTGGACTCCAATCCCCTCCCTACCCCTCCCTACCCCGCAGGCTCAGAGCACCATGGAAATAAGAACATCTGCTGGAATTTGTGAACAGCTGACTTCAGCGAGAGAAATCATTTCCTTGGCTTTCATTAATGGCGAGAAGAATAAATCACCCAGGCAATAAAGCTTGGAAGGCCGGGAGGGGCCAGGGAGACAGAAACCCCTGATCTAACATCTTTAAAATGAAGTGAATAACAATCCCATTAGTATTCTGCAGGCAGCACTGTCCCAAACTTTTCCAGACAATGCACTGTTGACAAGAAATAATTATAAAAAAGCACAGATAACTTTGAAGCCTCTCAGCATTCAGGATAGAATAAGAGAATAACAACGTTGGAAGGGACCTTGCAAGTCTTCGAGTACAACCTCCTTGGTTGCCAAAAGAGAGTGCATGCGTAAGTGCCCACACTCATTATTCAATGCCTGGGGAGGGCAAAAACAGCTTCCCCCACCCCCGGAGGCCTTATGGAGGCCGGAAATGGCCTGTTCCAAGAGGCGTGCTACTAACTGGATGGGAGGGTGGGGAACGCAGTGGAGTAGCAAAAATGGAGCTCCTCCCCAGAGCACCCAATTTGCACTGAAAGATGTTGAAAGAAAATGCAGGGCGTCCGGCATAAGCCACACCCACAGTGCGGTAATAAAAATTTTGGTAGCCCTTCACTGCCTGTTTCCCAACTTCTGGGGGGCCCAATAGGCTCATGTTTCACCAAGGCACTCCTTCATCCCCCCTGGAGGCTTTCTGGCAGCCAAAAATGCCCTCCCAGAGCTTCTGTGTGAGCCAAATATCAGCTGGCTGGCACACACATGCACATTGGAGCTGAGTTAGGGCAGTGGCTAGTGTGCCAGTCGATATGGCTCCACGTGCCACCTGTGGCACTCATGCCATAGGTTCGCGATCACTGCCCTATATCATTCTGGATAAATGGTTTTCCTGTTTCTTCTTTGAAACCCTGCAATGATAAAGCACCCACAACTCCTGAAGTTAAACTGGTTAATTGTTCTCATTACCAGGAAATTTCTCCTTAGTTCTAGGTTCGATCTTTCCTTGATTAGGGCTTTGTTGCTCTTCACTGCACTCTTTCTAAGACTCTCAAAATCTTTTTCTTTAATATTGTGGTAACCAGGTTCTCACTAATGAGTGATTCAAAATGGCAACAGAGAGATTTGTGCCAATGATAAGGGGCGAGTTGCACAATCTTCAAGCGTTGTTTGTGCTCAATCATCTTCTAGAATTACGTAGAAGCTTTTTAACACAGGTGGATCATCCTTCCTTCCTTCCTTCCTTCCTTGGAAGAAGGTTCAATGAAAATCGCCTTCCACTGGGCTTGAATTAAGTCTCTTAGAAATCTTTACAACAGACTGGGCAAATATCCCTGTCATAAGATTTACTTGGAGTAGGCTTACAAACTAGATATGTTTTAGGGTTTGATGCACACAAATCAAGATGCTGGTTGTAAGAGCCTTGGTGGTGCAGTCAGTACTGCGAGCTACTTCTGCTGATCACCAGCTGCCAGAGTTTGGCAGATCGAATTTCAGTAGGTGCAAGGTTGACTTAGCCTTCCATCCTTCCAAGGTGGGTCAAATGAGGACCCAGATTGTTGGGGGCAATAGGATTACTCTCTGTAAACTCCTTAGAGAGGGCTGTAAAGCACTGTGAAGGGGTATATAAATCTAAATGTCAAATGTTATTGCTATGGGGGCGTGATATTCTTCCATCATCCAATATGGAGTAAAAGATGGAGACTAATCAAGCAGAGAACCAACCTAGGAAAGAGGAACGGCTTGTCTCCAGCAGTTACATATGCTCCACCACTGGAAGTTTACAAGAAGACCCTGGATAGGAATGATGGTGAACCTATGACACACATGCCACAGGTGGCATGTGGAGCCATATCGGAGGGCATGTGAGGCATTGCCCTATGCAAGCTCCAGTGCATGTGCGCATGCTAGCCAGCTGATGTTCAGCCTTGGGGTAGGCTGTTTCGCCCTCTGGAGGCTTCAAGAAGTGCAAAAAATCACCCAACAGACAAACTGGAATTTCAGAAAAACAGATTTCCGGTTTTTGCACTCCGGGGCTTCAGGAAGCTTCATTTTTCCAAACTTCTGGTTTGCCTGTTTGGCCTTTTTTTCACCATCCCAGGCTTCATTGAGGCCTGTGCTCATGCGTGGGGGCATTGTGCGCATACATTGGCACACAAACTAAAAAAGGTTCCCCATCACTGCAATAGGGTTTCTTGCTTGGACAGGAGGTCGGACAACAAGATCTCTAAGGTCCCTTCCATCTCACTCATTTTGTTCTGTTCTATAACGCCAGTATGGCCCTCAGGGTTAGCTTTTCCATCTTCTTCCTGAGTTTCAAGTCAAGGATTGGCCAGCCTCCAGGTCCTTTGAAACCTCCCAGATCCTTCACTTTCTCTCCCCCCCCAGCCTAAATCTTCCCCTTGTTAACTCCAGTCATTTGGGCAGGCAGTTCCTCCACTTGTAACAGTGTTCCGTCTTGTACAGTGCGGCATAATGGCTGTTATTCATCAACTTGATGTTCTGGCTTAACAATACCAATCACGCTCGACTCATCTCTCCCTTTCAATTCCAAATCAATTTCCCCGGGAGGAAATTGATTTGATTAGTGATCCATTTGCTTCGCCTGTTTCAATTTGTTGAAGGTTGTTTGGGTGACCTCCTGAGAATCTCCCAGGCATTGCGTCAAGCGTTTCCTATTTATAGTCTCATGCAGAGCAAATCCAAGGGATGAATTTATTTCATAACTTTCCATTGATAAGATTCCTACAGGAAGAATCCTGAGTTTAGACATCAGTCAATCAGACTGTTAAGCTCTATGGCCAGATATAGTAAAATATTTAATAGTAGGATGGATGGATGGATGGATGGATGGATGGATGGATGGATGGATGGATGGGAGATGATAGATATATAGATAGATAGATAGATAGATAGATAGATAGATAGATAGATAGATAGATAGATAGATAGATAGAATAGATTATAGGCAGATGATAGATGGTAGATGGTAGATGATGACGATAGATAGAGATGGATGGATGGAGAGATAGATGATGTTCATCATGCTCAAAGAGGACTTTGACATCTAATGGGTTGTGGGCTGTCCACAATGTGTCTGCAGGTGGCTGGTAAGGCCTATACAGGCACAAAATGTTCAGCCTCATGTTGTGCAGACATACGTGAGCACCATTGTTGCAGCATTTGCAGCTCTAGCTTTGCAGAATGCTTGCTTCTCTTGTGCTATGGTTGTTCTTCTGTCCTCAGATATCTGAGAGCCTTGGTGGATTAGCATGGGCCATGTTGATCAATCTTGTGCTAGGGTTTCCCAGGAGGTGATATCAATATCGAGGGGTTAGAAAGAGACTTTCAACATGTCTTTGTCCTCCATGCAATCACTTTACTTGAGACAGTTCACATAGAGAAGCTGTTTGGGGATGCGATGATCTGGCATCCTTGCCACATGGCCTGCCCAGTGTGTCTGGGCTTTTATCAGCAGGGTATGAACTGATGGCAAGCCTGCTCTAGAGAGGACTTCTGTGACAGGCACCTTAACCTGCCATCAAATCTTCAGTATTCTATGGTGGCAGGTCATGTGGAAGTGGTTCAACTGCCTAGCATGTCTCCTGTATACAGTCCAACTCTCACTGCCATTCATGAGGGTAGTTAGTACTACTGCTCGGTAGATTTTGAGCTTTGTAGCAAAGCTTATTTCACGATGATCCTACATGTTCGTGCAGAGTTTGCTTTGGTGATTCTGCAATTGACCTCAATGTCAATTGTCACTGCATGGGAGAGGGTGCTGCCAAGATATTTAAATTGGTTCACTGCTTGCAGCTTTTGTCTCTTTACTGTGATGGTGGGCTCTTGGTATTTTGCTTTTGGAACTGGCTGATGCAGCACTTCTTTAAGTTGATACATGCTGCTACAAATTTGTCCACACTGGCTTGCCTTTTCTGCTCTGATCCAGCATTAGGGCACAGTCATCAGCACAGTCTCCTTTATCTTGGTGATAGCCTGGAGGTTGAACAGTTTCCCATTGGTCCTGGCTAACTCCCAAGGAACTGTTCTGGAAGGCATCTGACAGCATGGCTGAAAACATTGTGCTGAACAAGTTTGATGCCAACACACACCTTTGCTTGAGACCATTTGTAACAGAAAAGACCTCTGAAGCTTCTCCATTGGCAAGAACATGGGCCATCCTACCATTGTGAAACTGATGAACCATCAAGATGAAATTATCAGGGCACCCAAATTTTGACATGATGCACCACAGACCTTCATGACTGACAGTTTCAAAAACCTTAGTGAGATCCACGAAGGTGGTGTACAATTCACGATTCTGCTCTTGACACTTCTCTTGGAGCTGTTGGGTTGTGAAGGCCATGTTCACAGTACTATGTTCTTTGCAGAAACTGTACTGTGCCTCAGGTAATAAACCCTGTTCCAGGTGGTCAGTCAGGCTGTTCAGCAACACTTGTGGAAAGATTTTGCTTGGATGGAAAGCAATGATATTCCTCTATGATTATTGACTTGTTGATTCCCTTTCTTCTTGTAGAGATATACAATGGACATATCTTTCAGTTCCTGAGAAATGAATCCTTCATTCCAGAAAGCCTGGAATAGCTAAGTGAGTTTGTCGACAAGCACTGCACCACCATCCTTATAGACCTTTGCTGGGATTGCATCACATCCTGGGGCCTTGCCACTGGACAGCTGGCTGATGGCCTGTAGAGTTTCAGTCTGTGGTTTGTATCCACCTAGGGCATTCTATCGATTGCCTCATTGTTGATGGAGGATGGGCAATTCAATACAGCTGTAGAATCAGAGTCTTCTCAGTGATGAGAGTTACACCATCTGAGTCCAGTATAGGGGAGCTCCCTGAGGTCCATACAAGGATCTGAGGGCTTTGTAGAATCGTTTAACATCATTTCTATCAGCAAACCTTTGAATTTCATCTGCTTTGGTCCTCAACCAGGAGGCCTGCATCTTGCGAAACTCACTCTGTATGTTGTTGAAGGCATTTTTCTCAGCTGTTGACAATGGGTCATTCTGATAAGCACGGGTGAAGGCGGTGCTTTTCAGCAAGTAGGGCCTTGATCTGGTCACAATTTTCATCAAATGGTCCTAGAACCTTTAGTGCAGAAGAGTGCACAATATCCCGAAAATGTTCCCCGTTTTTCTCAGCATTTCCCTCTAATTGCAGCTCTGAGAGTTGGTTGTCAAGATCTTCTGCTAGTGAAGCTGTTGTGTTGGGGTTCCTCAGTTTACTGACATTGATCCGTTTCATCACAGCTTTGTTTCTCTGTGGATGTATTTTTGGCTTGGTGTCAAAGCTTAATGTAGAGATGACGAGTCTATGGTCAGTCCAACAGTCTGCACTCAGCATGGCCTTGGTCATATCCTGTCTGTCTTTCATCCACATGATGACATAATCAATGAGATGTTAGTGCTTGGAGCGTGGGTGCATCCAGGACGTCTTTTTGTGAGTGGGCAGGCAAAAAATGGTATTGGTGATTATCAGATCATGAGCCGCACAGGTCTTCAGTAGTAATAGGCCATGGCTGTTCCATTTGCCAATTCCATTTTTTCCAATGACGCCACCCCAGGCAGAGTCATAGGATCCTACTCTCATGTTAAAATCTCCAATTAGAATCAGCCTGTTGGTGTGCTTCACAGATGAAAGTAGGACATTGAGATCTTCATAAAACACCCTTTACTTCATCCGGGTTAGTCATTGTGGGTGCATTAGGCACTGAGCAGTGTGACTTCTTTTCTCTCTTAGTGGGAGATGCAGGGTCATGATTTGGTCATTCACTCCCTTGGGAAGACTGACAAGTTTGCAGACAAGAAGATTTTTAACCGCAAAGCCAACTCCAAATTCATGGGGTTCGTTATTGCTGCATCCACACCAGAAGAATGTATAAACACCTCCTGTTTCTATGGGCTGGCCTTCATTGGCTAAACGAGTTTCACACAGGGCCACAAGTTGCTAAGGGGTTGCCTTGATGTATATGTACATATATGTACATTCTATAACAAGCACGGAGATTGTGATCCTGCTGTATAGAGCGCTGGTGAGACCATATTTGTAATACTGTGTTCAGTTCTCGAGACCTCATCTACAAAAAGATATTGATAAAATTGAACGGGTCCAAAGATGGGCTACAAAAATGGTGGAAAGTCTTAAGCATAAAACTTACCAGGAAAGACTTAAGGAACTCCATCTGTATAGTCTGGAGGACAGAAGGGAAAGGGGGGACATGATCGAAACATTTAAATATGTTAAAAGGTTAAATAAGGTTCAGGAGGGAAGTGTTTTTAATAGGAAGATTGCCCTTCCTCCTCTATTCTCATCTCAAAGTGAAAGGCTGAGATGACCGTAGGAAACCCCTGTGCATCTCCATTTGCGACATGTCAAGAGTTCATAGTTCCTGCATTATGCTGTTTGCCAGAAGATGGTGCTGATGTTTTACTTCACTCTGAAGTATCAATTTCTGAACCTATAAGTCTTAAAGATCTTTTTCTTTTCTATAAGATGTTGCCTTTAACGCAAGCAAGCAGGTTTCTCTAGAGGTTTTGTTGTTCAGTTGCTAAGTCATTTCTGACTCTTCATGACCACACCAGGTCCCCCTGTCCTCAACTGACCCCCTGAGTTTGCCCAAACTCAAGCCCTTCTATGACACTATCTAAACACCTCCTCCTGTACCTCGACCATCCCCTTTGGCCTTCCATCTTTTCCAATCTCGGGGTCTTTGTCCAGAAGAAGTCCTCTCTTCTCTTTTGCTGGCCAAAGGTTTTTGAGCTTCAGCTTCATGATCTGTCCTTTCAAATGACAGTCATCTCCTGTAGGATGGACTGATTGAAGCTCCTTGCAGTCTAGGAGACTTTCAAGAATCTTCCACAACATCTCTAGATCTATATGACTACAATTTTCAGAATAGAATAGAATAGAATAGAATTCTTTATTAGCTAAGTGTGATTGGACACACAAGGAATTTGTCTTTGGTGCATATGCTCTCATGTACATAAAAGAAAAGATACATTTGTCAAGAATCATCAGGAAACAATCAATATTAATAAAAAATCTTAAGGATACAAGCAACAAGTTACAATCACACAGTTATAAATGGAAGGAGATGGATGATAGGAGTGATGAGAAAAACTAGTAGTAATATGGGGGGAATATTTAGAAAATGAATTAAAGGGGAGGGATAAAATGGCAGGAGCGAGCACCCAGTGGACTGTATTAAAAAAGGCCATCTTAAAAGCCACTGGACTGTATGTAAGACAAATAACTAAAGGTAAAAGGAAGAAGAAACCGCTATGGTTTAGCAATGATGTAAGGGCTATAGTCAATGAAAAAAAGGCTGCCTATAGGAGGTATAAAGAGTCTGGAAGTATAGCTGATAGGGAGGTGTATAAAATGAGACAGAAGGAGGCGAAACAGATAATATATGCTGCTAAAGCCTCAAAAGAGGAAGAAATTGCCAAATCTGTAAAGAAGGGGGATAAAACCTTCTTCAGATATATTAGTGATAAGAAGAAGAAAAACTGCGGCATCACGAAACTTAGTACCGAGAATAATACATGCATTAATGGGAATAAGGAGATCGCTGACCATTTCAATAGCTACTTCTGTTCAGTTTTCTCAAAAGACACCGTACAAAATAATACTATAGAGGGATATAGCATTGCTTCCAGCTGTACGGATTCAGCTCCAGTGATCTTAGAAGCCGATGTCTTAGAAGAACTTGAACGATTAAAGATAAATAAGGCAATGGGTCCAGATGGCATCCACCCCAGAGTTCTTAAAGAACTCAGATCTGTCATTACTACCCCCCTGACTGATTTGTTTAACCAATCCTTGTTAACAGGAGAAGTTCCTGAGGATTGGAGAATGGCCAGTGTTGTGCCTATCCACAACAAGGGCAGTAGAGAAGAAGCTGGTAACTACAGGCCAGTTAGCTTGACATCAGTTGTAGTTAAAATGATGGAGACTCTACTCAAAAAGAGGATAAATCAGCACCTAAAAAACAATAACTTATTGGACCCAAATCAGCATGGCTTTACTGAAGGCAAATCATGTCAGACTAATCTCATTGATTTCTTTGACTATGTCACAAAGGTGTTGGATGAAGGTGGTGCCGTGGATATTGCCTACCTGGACTTCAGCAAAGCCTTTGATATGGTTCCACATAAAGAGCTGATAGATAAATTAGTGAAGATTGGACTTAATCCCTGGATAGTTCAATGGATTTGCAGCTGGCTGAAGCATAGACATCAGAGAGTTATTGTTAATGGCGAGTATTCTGAGCAGAGTCAGGTTACAAGCGGTGTGCCACAAGGGTCTGTTCTGGGTCCTATTCTTTTTAATATGTTTGTGAGTGACATAGGGGAAGGTTTGGTAGGGAAAGTTTGCCTATTTGCCGATGACTCTAAAGTGTGCAATAGGGTTGATATTCCTGGAGGGGTCTGTAATATGGTAAATGATTTAGCTTTACTAGATAAATGGTCAAAGCAATGGAAACTGCAGTTTAATGTTTCCAAATGTAAAATAATGCACTTGGGGAAAAGGAATCCTCAATCTGAGTATTGTATTGGCAGTTCTGTGTTAGCAAATACTTCAAAAGAAAAGGATTTAGAGGTAATGATTTCTGACAGTCTCAAAATGGGTGAACAGTGCAGTCAGGCGGTAGGGAAAGCAAGTAGGATGCTTGGCTGCATAGCTAGAGGTATAACAAGCAGGAAGAGGGAGATTATGATCCCGCTATATAGAATGCTGGTGAGACCACATTTGGAATACTGTGTTCAGTTCTGGAGACCTCACCTACAAAAAGATATTGACAAAATTGAACGGGTCCAAAGACGGGCTACAAGAATGGTGGAAGGTCTTAAGCATAAAACGTATCAGGAAAGACTTAATGAACTCAATCTGTATAGTCTGGAGGACAGAAGGAAAAGGGGGGACATGATCGAAACATTTAAATATATTAAAGGGTTAAATAAGGTCCAGGAGGGAAGTGTTTTTAATAGGAAAGTGAACACAAGAACAAGGGGTCACAATCTGAAGTTAGTTGGGGGAAAGATCAAAAGCAACATGAGAAAATATTATTTTACTGAAAGAGTAGTAGATCCTTGGAACAAACTTCCAGCAGACGTGGTAGATAAATCCACAGTAACTGAATTTAAACATGCCTGGGATAAACATATATCCATCCTAAGATAAAATACAGAAAATAGTATAAGGGCAGACTAGATGGACCATGAGGTCTTTTTCTGCCGTCAGACTTCTATGTTTCTGTTTCTATATGGGATGGGAGGGTTCTCCTAAAATCTACCACTATTTCTACGGTTTTGAGTGTGTTCAGTTCCAGATTGTTCTGGTCGCACCATGAGGCTAGTTCAAGTTAATCATGCAACCTAGCCCTTTCTAACTTGTAAAGACATCCTGGGATCAAGTGTAGCTTTGGGAACTGTCCTTCCAGTCCTTGCAGTCTTAAGAGACTTTCAAGAGTCTTCCTCAACATCTCGAGATGTGTATGACTACAATTTCCATAATCATGCAACCCAGCCCTTTCTAATTTGTAAAGCGATCCTGGGATTGAGGGTAGCTTTAAGATCCATCCTTCCAAAAACAGTCAAGGTTGATTTAACAGATAACAGATTAACAGAGTTGGAAGGGATCTTGTAGGCCATCTAGTCCAACCCCCCACCCAAGCAGGAGACCCTACACCATTTCTGACAGATGGCAGCACAGCCTCTTCTTGGAAGCCTCCAGTGATGAAGCTCCCTTGTTTCTATAGGATGGACTGACTGAATCTCCTTTGCAGTCCAAGAGACTCTCAGAAGTCTTCCCCAACCTCTCTAACTGTATATGATTACAATTTCCATAATCACTCAACCCAGCCCTTTCCAGCTTCTGTAGAGATCCTGGAATTGAGTGCAGGACTTTCTTTAGGCAATCTAGGTGTAGATGAGGACTATGGAAATCTTAGAAGCAGAGTTTTTTTTACTACCAATTCTGTGGTCGTGGTAAGGGTGGGAGTGGCTTGGTGAGCATGGCAGGGGACGGATACTATAAAATCTTCATTCCCACCCCACTCCAGGGGAAGATTACTACAAAATAATTTAGCAGTAATTTGCAGTAATGGTTATTATCTATAAAGCCCTACATGGCTTAGGACCAGATTATCTCAGGGACCGCCTTCTGCTGCACGAATCCCAGCAACCAGTTAGGTCCCACAGAGTGGGCCTTGTCCAGGTCCCGTCAACTAAACAATGTGGTTTGGCAGGACCCAGGGGAAGAGCCTTCTCTGTGGCGGCCCCGGCCCTTTGGAACCAACTCCCCCCAGAGATTAGAATTGCCCCCACCCTCCTCACTTTTCGTAAACTTCTTAAAACCCACCTCTGCTGTCAGGCATGGGGGAACTGAGATATTCTTTCCCCCTAGGCCTTTACAATTTACACATGGTATGTCTGTATGTATGTTTGGTTTTTATAATAAGGTTTTTTTTAGTTATTTTAGTATTGGATTGGATTGTTACATGTTGTTTTTATCATTGTTGTTAGCCGCCCCGAGTCTACGGAGAGGGGTGGCATACAAATCCAATAGATAGATAGATAGATAGATAGATAGATAGATAGATAGATAGATAGATAGATAGATAGATAGATAGATAGATAGATAGATAGATAGATAGATAGATAGTGTTGTGGTTCAGCCTGCGGCTGCTCAGGGACCAGCTGCATCTCTGCTGGCTCCATGCCCAGAGGAGGATGACAGCGCAGAGGAGGGGGCTGAACAGTCGGATGGGGGAGAGGAGAGTCAGGAATGGGATGAAGGAGAACAGCATGAGAGCCCCGGGAGGGGGGGCTCTCCCCAGCCAGTAGCTTGGAGTCATTAGGTGATGACGCACAAGCTGTCATTGACATGAGACAGAGACGTTCAGAGCAACGAAAGGAGCAGTTAAAGAAATATTATCACCATTGACTTAGAAACAGCTGGGTTTGGGTGTGGTCCTCATCAGCAGGGTTTAAAAGGCAGGCAAGCCCTTGAAGCCATGTGGAGTGTCATCAGTTGGAGTTGCGGTGACCTGCTTTGATTCTCAGCATCTCTGATCTTGGCTTGTGGCCTAGCAGTCTGGAAGACGCGTGGCAGGCGTATGTTTGCTATCTACAGCTAGCCGTTCCAGGGGAAGGAGGAATCGCTGCTTAGTAGCGATCCCTTCTTCAGGCTCCATGAGCTTAACTCAAAGCACTGGTGAGGAGTGTAATTCTGGCCCTGGGCTCAAGTTGTTGCTACTCAATGCCAGGTCGGTGGTAAATAAAGCTCTCCTCATCCGGGATCTGATCCTGGATGAGGAGGCCAACCTGGCTTGTGTGACCGAAACCTGGCTGGGCCCAGAGGGAGGAGTTCCTCTCTCTGAAATTGGCCCAGCTGGGTTTCGGGTATGGCACCAACCTCGACCCCAGGGAAGGGGGGAAGGAGTGGCTATTATAGCCAGGGAGAGTCTTGGCCTGCGTAGGCTCATTGCTCCAGAGGTTGCGGGTTGCGAGTCCCTCCTGGTGAAGTTGGACTTAGGGGTTCAGGTGGGCTTGTTACTCACGTACCTGCCTCCCAGCTGCGTGTCAACAGCCCTGCCTGTGCTGCTCGAGGAGGTGGCCGGGCTGGCGGTGGAGTTCCCTGGACTTATCGTCCTGGGGGACTTCAATCTGCCGTCGCTCGGCAGTTCCTCTGGACTGGCACAGGAGTTCATGGCCACCATGACAGCCATGGACCTGACTCAAGTAGTTCAGGGTCCGACTCACGAGGGTGGGCACGCACCCGATATGATATTCCTCTCTGAGCAACTGAGTAATGATCTGAGATTAAGGGGCTTAGAAGTGTTGCCTTTGTCGTGGTCAGATCATTTCCTACTGCGGCTTAACTTCCTGGCTCCAATCCTTCCCCGCAGGGAGGCGGAACCAATTAGGAGGTTCCACCCCAGACGCCTGATGGATCCAGAAGGCTTCCAGATGGCGCTTGGGGTTATTCCAGATACACTTGTCCACAGTTCGGCAGAGTCTCTTCCTGAGGCCTGGAACAAGGCTGCAGGGGAGGCTCTTGACCGGATTGCACCGTTGCGACCTCTCCGCGGCACTAGACCCCGTAGAGCTCCATGGTTCAACGAGGAGCTCCGGGTGTTGAAGCGCCAGAAGAGACGTCTGGAGAAGTGTTGGAGGAAGAGTAAGTCCGAATCCGATTGAACACTTGTAAGAGCTCATATTAAGACTTACAAAGTGGCGCTCAAGGCGGCAAGATGCGCGTATCATGCCGCCTTGATTGCATCAGCGGAATCCCGCCCGGCCGCTCTGTTTATGGTAACCCGCTCCCTTCTTAATCAGAGGGGAGTTGGGGAGCCCTTGCAGAGTAGTGCCGAGGATTTTAACATGTTTTTCGCTGATAAAATCGCCCGGATCCGAGCGGACCTCGACTCCAATTGTGAAACAGAGTCGACTGACAATGAGTCAGTCGAGATGACTGGGGCTAAACATCTTTGTCCATCTGTCTGGGAGGAGTTTGACTTGGTGACACCTGATGAAGTGGACAAGGCCATTGGAGCTGTGAGTTCCGCCACCTGTTTACTGGATCCGTGTCCCTCTTGGCTGGTTTCGGCCAGTCGAGGGGTGACACAGAGCTGGTTCCAGGAGATTGTCAATGCCTCCTTGGGGAGGGGGTCCTTTCCGCCACTTTATAAGGAGGCGGTTGTGCGCCCCCTCCTCAAGAAGCCTTCCCTGGACCCAGCCGTGCTTAATAACTACCGTCCAGTCTCCAACCTTCCCTTCATGGGGAAGGTTGTCGAGAAGGTTGTGGCACTTCAACTCCAGCGGTCCTTGGATGAAGCCGATTATCTAGGTCCTCAGCAGTCTGGATTCAGGCCCGGCTACAGCACGGAAACTGCTTTGGTTGCGTTGATGGATGATCTCTGGCGGGCCCGGGACAGGGGCTTGTCCTCTGTCCTGGTGCTCCTTGACGTCTCAGTGGCTTTCGATACCATCGACCATGGTATATCTTCTGCGCCGGCTGGAGGGGTTGGGAGTGGGAGGCACTGTTCTTCAGTGGTTCTCCTCCTACCTCTCTGGTCGGTCGCAGTCGGTGTTAGTGGGGGGTCAGAGGTCGACCCCAAGGTTTCTCCCTTGTGGGGTGCCTCAGGGGTTGGTCCTCTCCCCCCTGCTATTTAATATCTACATGAAACCGCTGGGTGAGATCATCCAAGGGCATGGGGTGAGGTATCATCAATATGCCGATGATACCCAGTTGTACACCTCCACCCCATGTCCAGTCAACAAAGCAGTGGAAGTGATGTGCAGGTGCCTGGAGGCTGTTGGGGCCTGGATGGGTGTCAACAAACTCAAACTCAACCCAGACAAGACGGAGTGGCTGTGGGTTTTGCCTCCCAAGGACAATTCTATCTGTCCGTCCATCACCCTGGGGGGGGAATTATTGACCCCCTCAGAGAGGGTCCGCAACTTGGGCGTCCTCCTCGATCCACAGCTCACATTAGAAAAACACCTTTCAGCTGTGGCGAGGGGGGCGTTTGCCCAGGTTCGCCTGGTGCGCCAGTTGTGGCCCTATTTGGACCGGGAGTCATTGCTCACAGTCACTCATGCCCTCATCACCTCGAGGCTCGACTACTGTAACGCTCTCTACATGGGGCTACCTTTGAAAAGTGTTCGGAAACTTCAGATCGTGCAGAATGCAGCTGCGAGAGCAATTATGGGCTTCTCCAAGTATGCCCATATCACTCCAACACTCTGCAGTCTGCATTGGCTGCCGATCAGTTTCCGGTCACAATTGAAAGTGTTGGTTATGACCTATAAAGCCCTTCATGGCACCGGACCAGAATATCTTCGGGACCGCCTCCTGCCGCACGAATCCCAACGACCGGTTAGGTCCCACAGAGTTGGCCTTCTCCGGGTCCCGTCGACTAAACAATGTCGTCTGGCGGGACCCATGGGAAGAGCCTTCTCTGTGGGGGCCCCGACCCTCTGGAACCAGCTCCCCCCTGAGATTAGGATTGCCCCCACCCTCCCTGCCTTTCGTAAACTCCTTAAGACCCACCTTTGCCGTCAGGCATGGGGGAACTAAAACACCTCCCCCTTGCCCATGTTGTTTTTTTGATTGATTGACTGTGTGCCTGTTTTTTATATATACTGTTTTTTATGAGATTATTAATTTAAATTGGAACTGGATGGGTGGGCATTGGATTTGGTATTGTGTACTGTACTGTTTTTTATTATTGTTGTGAGCCGCCCCAAGTTTGCGGAAAGGGGCGGAATATAAATCCAATAAACCTAACCTAACCTAAACCTAACCTTGGCAGCAAGAATCTGGTACTGTATTGCTTCATGGACTATTGCCTTCGTGTATATATTTGACGTTCCAGCGTTTTTCCTGTTTGTAAGGACATTTTCTGTTACCTGTGTTTTCCTTGAATTATATAAACTGCCTTTGCCTTTTACCGGTGTGTCTGGCTTCTCTTTTTGGGTTGGTCTTGGCTTCCGGAGTGACCCAGACAGAACAGATAGATAGATGATAGATAGATAGATAGATAGATAGATAGATAGATAGATAGATAGATAGATAGATAGATAGATGATAGATAGATAGATAGATAGATAGATAGATAGATAGATAGATAGATAGATAGATAGATAGATAGATAAATTGCTTATGGGACTATCCCCTGCCTCATGTATCCCAACGGCCGGTTGGATCCCACAGGCTTGACTTTCTCCAGGTCCCATCAGCCAAGCAATGTCACCTGGTGGGGCAGTGAGCAAGGGCCTTCTCTGTGGCAGCTCCAGTCCTGTGGACTCAACTCCCCCCAGAGGTTTGCACTTCCCCCACCCTTCTGGCCTTTTGAAAGGTTTTGAAAACACACCTTCACCGGCAGGCCTGGGACCGTTGTGTGTTGACGTTCTGCTCCGGCTGATAGTCTGATTGTGAATGGGATGCATTTGAATATATGCTTTTAAAGGTTTGTTCTTAGGTTTTATGGTTGGAGTTTTATAATTTTGTATTCTGTATTGATTTTATCTTGAAAACTGCCCTGAGTCTGCTGGAGAATGGCCGCCTAGAACTTCAAATAAATAAATAAATAAATAAAATCCCCTTTTCTAATGAGCTGAGCCAGTTAGAGTTGATATTTACCGGTTCTCTGAACTACTCAAAATCTACACCACTTGTTCTCTAGAACTGGTCAGGACCTGCTGAATCCCACCTCTGCTTAGAAGCTTCTTCGTGTCAGCTTAGTTTTGGCTAGTTATAAGAATGGTTTCGTCCTTACTTGGAAATATGGACTGAACCTCGAACCTTCTATCCTTTGCCTGGAGCTACAGATCTCCACCAAAGGACCCAAGACGTATCTTAGCCTGGATGTGATCCCTAAGTGGGTAGGATTGTATCCCTGGCTGACTTAGATCTACCTTGTAAGCAGAAAATAAGGAGGAAGCAGAGACATTTTGTTTGCCACATGAAGTAGTTTTCCCTAAGCCTTGACCATTTATGGATTTCAGCTGCTCAACCACAACTCCTTCTGCAATTTAAAAAAAAGTGTTATCTTTTTTGGGTGTAAGTTCCCTCATTTTGACTAGTGTCTTTGGAGGGCTCTTCGTCTGCTCTTTCGAACAATCTCTTTTTTAAATTTTATGATGCTTATATTTCTTGATGCTAGTTTATTGCGTTGGGCTTGGGTTGATCATATGTATATTTTATGATTGCAAACTGCTCTGAGATTTTTTGATTATTTTGTGTGGGGGGGAGGGCGAAACACAATATGTCACCAGTCCAGGATGGGAATATGGATTTTCACCCCCAGAAGGCTTCCCCCACCCCACGCCCCCAGGCATTTTATCTACATTGTTGATGCTTTTGTCACCGTTATTATTTCACAAATATCTTTAAAAAAAAAAGATAGAACAGTGCAATATCAAAACATTAAATTAATAGCAGTGCCATGGTGCCAGAAAGATCAAGACAAATTCAACAGAAAGGCTGAAGCAGAGCAAGTATATAAATTATCTGGATTTATTGCAGGCAGAAAGGTATAGTGGATTTTTTTTTTAATGGAACCATCTGGAGCATGGAAATAATTGGAAGGGATGAGGTTCAAAGTTAATATATCTTCCCCTACATCAAAATCATCTGAGGGTGGGGTTAAAAAATAAAGATGGCACCATGAACTGTAAAAAGGGGCAGTGCTTCAAATGACAAGGTTAAAGCCACCATCTTAGCTTGTTCTAATCCCCTTGAAGAAAACGATGGGACTCAACCCATACATTTAAAAACATAGATTAAACTAAGATGTGAAACAAGACATATAGCTTAAGGGGTAGGCTTACTGGTGGACTAGAAGGGGGTGAAAAAAAATACCTTGCTGACCGGGGAATTCTGGGACTTGAAGTCTAGATATCATAAAGTTGAAGTCCACATATTTAAAGGTTGTCATGCTGACTGAGAATTCTAGAATTGAAGTCTACATATCTTAAGGCTGAGGTCCATACATGTTAATGTTGCCATGGTGGCTGAGGAATTCTGGGACTTGAAATCTACATATCCTAAGATTGAAGTCCACACATTTAAAGATTGGTCATGATGACTGAGAATTCTGGGAGCTGAAGTCTACATCACTACATGTCATGGTGGCTGGGGAGTTTTGAGAGTTAAAGTCCATACATCTTAAGATTGAAGTCCACAGATCTTAAGATTGTCACGCTGGCTGAGGAATTCTGGGAGTTGAAGTCCACACATCTTACATTTTCATGGTGGCTGAAGAATTCTGGGAGTTGAAGTCCATACATTTTCAAGTGGCCTTGGTTAAGAGACACTCTTTTAAGGTATCAAGAGATACCTTGAGGTTGACATCCCCATCATTTTCTTCAAGGTACTTTTCCTCCTTGAAGACACACAACTTTTCACTTGTCACACCTCAGTTTTTCCAAAAGCAGAAACAGATGTTCATAAGAGATCAAAAGAGATGTGATTATGCAATAAGATTGAACAGTCTTTTGTAGTTAAGTGTATTGAAGCGTAATCAAGAGAAGAAGGTAGCTATCTTCTCCCCATCCTTCATTGTTTTTCAATCATTTCTGATCAGTGTTAGAATGGCAGCTTGAAAGCCTTTTTTCAAAACCTTTTTCCACAGGAAACATTTTATTAATTCCAACCGATTGTGTGTTTGTGTGGTTTTCCTCAAGGAAACAGTAAAACATGACAGGTATTTTTGTAAATGAAAGCAGTCAGGAAACATCTGTTGAAAGTGATAATGCCTAAGTAGTTTTGCTGGTGCTCTGAAAAACTTGGTTACATTCAGCGGAGATTAATTTTTCATTGTCCTCCAGTTAAGATGAGAACTGCTTACTCGGAATTACTGATGGAAAATATCACATGGAGCTCCAGATCATAAAAATTGGATGTGGATGGGAACATTAAATGGATCTCTAATTTTTGGAGAACAGAGAGACTATATTCCCCTAACTTTTTCAGCAATGTTCCTACTTTAATAAATCATTACCAAGTACCACCAAGACTTTTGATATACAGAATGGAAGTTAAGATGTGCTCTTTTCTATGGGCCCAAAATTAATTGGTCTTTATTTAACACTGGTAAAATGGCCATCTTCTATAGAATAGAATAGAATAGAATAGAATAGAATAGAAAATAGGAGTGGGGTGGGGTAGGGTAGGGTGGGGTAGAGCAGAACAGAACAGAACAGAGCAGAATAGGAGTGGAAAGGAGTGGGGTGGATGGAATGGAATGGCAGTAGAGTAGAGTAGAACAGAACAGAACAGAACAGAATTCTTTATTGGCCAAATATAATTGGACACACAAGGAATTTGTCTTAGATGCATATGTTCTCAGTGTACGAAAAGTAAAATACATTCATCAAGAATCATAAGATACAACACTGAGTGATAGTCAAAGTTACTAAATAAGCAATCAAATCATACTAGGAATTAAATAAAACAATATAAATTGAAAGATACAAGCAACATGGTTATAGTCATTAAGTGGGAAGAGATAGGTACTAGGAAGGATGAGAAGAATATCTAATCCAATATTAGTAAATAGTTTGGCAGTGTTGTGAGAATTAATTGTTTAGCAGAGTGATGGCATTCATTCATTCATTTAATTTGACTTCTATGCTGCCCTTCTCAATTGACTCAGGGCAGCATACATTTGGGGAAAAACTGACCTTGTGTCTAGTTGTTCCAGTTTGCAGAGTCCTATAGCATTGTTTTGTGGGTAGAAGTTGAAACAGTTTATATCCAGGGTGCAAGGGGTCCCTAGATATTTGCACAGCCTACTTTTTGACTGATGCAGTATACAGGTCCTGAATGGAAAGCAGATTAAATATAAGAGGAGCAAGTGGCCCTAAAAAAGGAAGCACATACAAATGGATCTTCTCATCTTTGCTAGTGTACCAAATCCCATGGGAGGACAGTCTCACATCTGGGTCACATCACAGGGGTCAAACTGCACGCAACGAGTTGTCCTCAATGGTTCCAAATCCACATGGAAGAAGGTAGGCAGTGGGGTACCACAGGGTTCCGTCCTGGGCTCTGTACTCGTCAATATTTTCATCAATGACCTGGACAAGGGAGTAGAAGGGGAACTAATCAAATTCACAGACGACACCAAGCTGGCAGGGGTAGCCAACACCCTAGAGGACAGGCTCAAAATACAGAAAGATCTAGACAGATTAACACTATGGGCCCACACTAACAACATGATGTTCAATGTCAAAAAGAGCAGAGTCCTTCACCTTGGTAAAAAAAAAACTAGAAACACATACAGCCTGGGAGAAACCCCACTTAGCAGTAGTGACTGAGAAAGAGATCTTGGAGTCTTGGTGGATAATCAACTAAACATGAGCCAGCAATGTGCAGCAGCAGCCAAAAAAGCCAACACTATCCTAAGCTACATCAACAGGGGGATACACTCCAAGACCAGGGAATTATTAATACCACTCTACTACGCCCTGGTCAGACAGCATCTGGAGTACTGCATCCAGTTCTGGTCACCACACTTCAAAAGAGACATTGAAACTCTGGAGTAGATGCAGAAAAGAGCAACCAAAATGATTAGGGGACTTGAAACCAAGACTTACAAAGAGAGATTGCAGGAATTGGGCATGGATAGCCTAGAGAAAAGGAGGGCCAGAGGGGACATGATAGCTGTATACAGGTATTTGAGGGGTTACCACAGAGAGGAGGGGGCCACTCTATTCTCTAGAGCACCAGAGGGCCGGACAAGGAACAACGGCTGGAAGCTGACCAAGGAAAGATTCAACCTAGAAGTAAGGAAGAACTTCCTGATGGTCAGAGCGATCAACCAGTGGAACAACCTGCCTGCGGAGGTTGTGAACTCCCCAACTCTGGACACTTTCAAGAGGAGATTGGACTGCCACTTGGCTGGGGTGCTTTAAGATGCCTGCTCAGGCAGGGGGTTGGACTTGATGACCTGCATGGTCCTTTTCAACTCTAACAATAAATCAATCAATAAAAATAAATAAATCTGGCTCCATATCTTTGTTGTGCATCTGTCTTCTGGATAGTAGGGTGGACTTCTCAAGCCAATGATCCGAGAACGGGTTCAGGTGAGTCAGTTCTTCAACTGTCCGAGTCTTCTGAGAAGCACATGATTGAGAGGGAAAGATGGTGACCAAGAAGAAGCCTTTACTCAAGAACTGATGGTATTTATGACAGGAGGGACACCTTTTGAGTGGGGACTGTGCTTCAGGAAGTAAAATTGTGAAGTTACACCAAACTCTACTTCTAAGAAATTGGAGTTGCTACAATAATTCATTGATATAACATTGAAGACCAGCTTGTCTCCTCCGATGGACATCCTGCGATCTTAAGAGTAGTCTGATTGTTTGGGCCTGACTGTCAGCATTCCAAATAGTACCTGAGAAATAAATCAAGTCCCAGTCCAATTCTCTTGATCAGAGCTCGATTTATTAACAGAACCATGTTGATTATGCTGTGGCCATTCCAATTCTGAATACTTCCCAGAATCCTACCAGGGATAAGGTTTATCTTACATCCCCCACACCCACAAGTTCATCATGAGAGCCAGACCATGTGCAGGGGCTTATCAACTTCTTCATTTTCTTCAGTTGGCCTTGGCTTGGAGAAAAGAATCTTTGGTTGTGTCTAGTAATTTCCCCACTGACTACTCACTACCCCTCCCACCCACCCACCCCCGCCTCCCTTATGCTGTATTACTGCAGCAGGCCGAAATCTCTAACTCCACATGATGGCTTCAGCCTGATACTGACATTAATAGCAATAGCACTTGTTCTGTCTGGGTCACTCCAGAAGCCAATGCCAATCCAAAAAGAGAAGCCGGACACACTGGTAAAAGGCAAAGGCAGTTTTATAAAATTCAAGAAAAACACGGGTAACAGAAAATGTCCTTACAAACAGGAAAATGCTGTATCTTCAGATATATCCATGAAGGCAAGAGTCCATGCAGCAATACAGAATTCTTGCTGCCAAGCCAAGGCTGTAGATAGCAGACCTAAACCTCCCAAGGGTCTTCCAAAGCTGCTGGGCCACAAGCCAGGAACAGAGACGCCGAGAAACAAGACAGGATAACGCCACTCCAAACTGATAACACTCCACATGGCTTCAAGGGCTTGCCTGCCTTTTAAACCCTGCTGATGAGGACCACACCCAAACCCAGCTGTTTCTAATTCAATGGTGATAATATTTCTTTAACTGCTCCTTTCGTTGCTCTGAACGTCTCTGTCTCATGTCAATGACAGCTTGTGCGTCATCACCTAATGACTCCAAGCTACTGGCTGGGGAGAGCCCCCCCCCTCCCCGGGGCTCTCATGCTGTTCTCCTTCATCCCATTCCTGACTCTCCTCTCCTCTGTCCGACTGTTCAGCCCCCTCCTCTGCGCTGTCATCCTCCTCCGGGCATGGAGCCAGCAGAGACGCAGCTGGTCCCTGAGCAGCCGCAGGCTGAACCACAACAGCACTTAGACTTATTTACTGTTCCACAGTTTTTTACAGCCCTTTCTAAGCATTTTAAGAATTAGCCTATCACCCTCAACAATCTGAGTCGTCATTTTACCCACCTCGGAAGGATGGAAGTCTGAATCAACCTTGAACTGGTCAGGGTCGAACTCCTGACAGTTGGCAGAATTAGCCTGCAGTGCTGCATTCTAACCTCTGCACAGCCTGGATGGAAGGAAGGAAGGAAGGAAGGAAGGAAGGAAGGAAGGAAGGAAGGAAGGGACAGAGGGAGGGAGGGCGGGAAGGAGTGAGGGAGGAAGGAAGGGCAATAACACTAGCAGTAGCACTTAGACTTATAGACCACTTCACAGTGCTTTACATCCCTCTCTAAGCCATTGACAGAGTCTGCCTCTTGCCCCCAACAATCTGGGTCCTCATTTTACCCATCTTGGAAGGATGGAAGGCTGAGTCAACCTTGAGCCTGGTAAGATTCGAACTGCCAAATTGCAGTCAGCCGGCGGTTAGCAGAAATGGCACGCAGTACTGCACTCTAACCACTGCGCCGCTGTGGTTCATCAGCCTAATTATCCCAGAAGATGTATTCAAACCTACATGGAAGAATCTAGTCAACTAAAGTTCAGTATTAAATTGTTACCAGAAAGAGTTAAGGGGTTGGACTTGAACCCTTTTGTAGGAATATAACAACACTAAGCTGATGGCATGCTTAACTCCACCCTCCAGGTTTTCCTGTTCTTCTCCTATGATACATGAAATAACTGCCGTCAGTCTGGTGCCTGCAAAGAAAGCCTCTCCTTTATTTCTTGTAATTCTGGTGCCACTGTGGCCATATTTCTCATATGTCTGCTTACATGGTTCCTGCCTAGAGGGAATTATGTAGCTCTGGTTGGAAACAGAACACTGGATTAAGTAGACAGGTGCTTGTTTTTCAAGCCCCCTTCTATGGAGGAGGGCGGGAGGAATGTGACAGCTGATCAATAGGCTAGGAGAAGCCAACCAATATTCTAGGAAAAACTGCAAAACAGTGTTTCTGGCAATT
The DNA here is from genome assembly GCF_031021105.1 of Erythrolamprus reginae. Classification (NCBI taxonomy): domain Eukaryota; kingdom Metazoa; phylum Chordata; class Lepidosauria; order Squamata; family Dipsadidae; genus Erythrolamprus; species Erythrolamprus reginae. The sequence goes on along the minus strand of NC_091959.1, from coordinate 30,912,686 downwards.
CATGAGAAAATGAATTACCTCCTCGTGGAGATAAAGTTCATCCATCTTTCCATTCAGCCTGTGCTCATGTCAGGGTTAGTTGTGAGTTGATCTCATCTGGGCCACCCATCATGTTTCTGCTCTGACCTTCTGCAAAATTTAGTTTTGACTTAAATGTCAAGGAACTGTTGATACCGGAGCTTTGGAGAAGCACATCCAGGAAGGTATCAATAGATATCAGCAAGGACTCTCACTGTTGTTGTTGTTGTTGTTGTTGTTGTTGTTGTTGTTGTTGTTGTTGTTGTTGCCAAGTGTGAGAGATCAAGAGATTTGATCTTTGACATTGGTTTCATTTTTTATCCTTTCTCTGTGATCCTCAATAGCCAGCACCTATTTCTGTGAACTGTTGGGATTTGAGGAAGAGAGGCTGTAACTCACAGCTCATAGATTACAGCCTGAAAGAATGGCTGGTATTTTTACTACCAGTTCTGTGGGCATGGCATGGCTTGGTGTGCATGTTCTTTTCAGCAGGGATCCTGATAATGCTTTTCTCTTATAGCATGTGTACCCTGAATTTGATTTTAAAAATGAACTAGGTAATCAACCCACTTAAAGAAGACTTTGTCAGGCTGGGTGGGTTTTGTTATTGGTGGTGGTGGTGGTGGTTTGTTGGCATATTGAGGCACTTCTGGGTTGAAAGAATTAGCCAAGGGCATCACCGTTGGCCTGGGAGAGTGGTGCGGTGGACTAGAAGCAGAGCTCTCACCTCACAAACTGGAGGCTGCGAGTTCGATCCTAGGTAGAGGCAGATATTACTCTCTCTGGGCACAATGAGAATGTATCTGCTGAACAAACTTTACATTGGTGACAGGAAGGGCATCCAGCCATTAAACACTCTGCTAGCTCCATTCAGATGCCCAAACTCCAGCCCACAAGTGATTATTGTTAAAAGATGATGGTGGTGGTGATGATGATGATGATGATGACTATTGACCTGGGGATGTTCAATTGGGGACTCCTTTCATGTCCCCAGCAGGAGCTGGACTGAAGGACAAAAACTCAACCCTAACCCACGTCAGCTTTTGGGTCTCGAACATGGGCTTGCTAACCTCCTGCCCAGAGTTTCAACCAAGCAAGCCAGTGGCATCTTTGTCAGGCTGATAATGTCAGCCTTGTAGAGTAGTTCATATTTAAGTACATCAAGATGAACTAAAAAAATTTTTTTTTGCAAGATTACAATGGTAGAATCTTGTGAGTCTGAGTCCTAAACACACACACACACACACCAAAACCTGGTCACCTTTACAGCTCAAGAGACTAGAGAGGGTTTCTATTGTGGCCCGCCAGCAGGCAGTGGCCTGTGCAGCTGACACTCAAGTTGGACAGTAAGGAGGCTGGTGAGGACTCAGTGCCAGAGACAGAGGCTTAGCCAGGGCTTTTGGAACTTCCAGCACCTCATAGCAGTGATGAGGAAGGCTTCTCCTCTTGTTAATGCACGGGCATGCAGAACTGCCAAAAGACAGGAATGGCTACTCAGGAGGAGGTCTCCTTGGGAGTAAGGCTTGGGGCTAATTAGCCACTCCCCTAGCCTACTTAAGGGATGATGACAACAGCAAAAACTCAGCAGGAAACAATGTTTGTTCGTTCAGAGGTCTTTGTGGTCTGAACACGTCTGTTCAACTTATCTGTTTTGGCTTTCTTCTTGCGGACTGCTTCTGGGCAATTTGCCAACCCTTGTAAGCTTCTTGAGATATCCAGGACTAATTGCTTAGACTTTATGGACTTCTGCTAGCTGTTAATGGCGTTTAATTAACAGCTGGTATTTCAAGAAAAGACTGCTTTAACATGTGTTTTTGTGTGTCAACTATTAAGCAAGTTTGTCAGGCCAAAGCCATCGTGTGGGTTCAGAGGCTTTGGCCTGCCACAGTAGTTTAGCATTAAGAGCCTTGGGAGGGGTAGAGCATGAGAGGGAAAGTTACTAGAGACAACAAATTCCTTTCTTCGAGCCAAGGTCATCTTTTGTTCTGCATCAACTGAAGAAAAGAGGAAGTTGGTGTAATCCCTGTCCCGGACTGGGTCTCGTGATAGATTTGTGGGTGTGGGGATGTAGGATTAACCTTAACCTGGGTGAGAACTGGGAAAACGTTAGTAGAATGAAGATGGCATGACCAACATGGCTCTGTTAATAAATCGAACCTTGAGTGAAGCTATTGGACTGGAACTTGATTTACTTCTCAGATGCTATTTGGGGCATTGACATAGTCGTTAATTGAACAAACTGTATGTGTGCTACCTTCTTTCTGGTCCATAGCTGGGACAGAACCATTTCTTCTGAAATGTTTGCCTACTTTGTTCCTTTTGTGAGCTACCTTGCCTCTTATCTGATTGGTCCTCCTAGGAGACCATGAGTTCGAGCCTTGTCTAGACCAGTGCTTCTCAATTATTTTCTGTTACCCCTCCCCCAGGAAGAAGTAAACATTTTGTGCCCCCCCACTCTCTGCCATGACTGTAAATAGTGTCATGGCCCACCCCTGCCTGATTTGCTACCCCCATGAGTGGCACATCCTATCTGACGCTTCTACCTGTACCTCTGTCACATTCCTTGCCATTGTGTCCAGGCCAGTCCATTCTAAAAGAAAGCATCTCACAAGTTCAAGAAGTTTGATTGAACTCGCAAGACATTTTCTTTTATAATGGACTGCCCTGGACACAATGCCGAGGAACATGATGGAAGTACCCAGTCCAAGTGACAGGTAGGCAAAAAAAGCACCTTCCCTGGGGTCACGCGCACCCCTGGCATCGCTCCACACCCACTCCCAGAGTCAAGGGACCAGGCAAGGGTTCCCTGTTGACGGCACTTCCGATGTGCTCCCGGTGACTGGCGCAGCCCTGCGCACACACTGCAGGGGGCAGGCTCATGATGTGTGAAATTTCGCTACTGCGCATGTGTAGGAAACCAAATCTTGTGCGACGATGCTCACACACATGAGATTTCACTGATTTTCTGTAATTTCTTCGCTTCTGCTCATGCGCAGAAGCAAAAAAAACCCACTGGAAATTGTTGAAATCGCACACGTGTGAGCATCCTCATGTGAGATTTGGCTTCCTGCGCATGTGCAGAAGCCAAATCTATCATGGGCGCATGTGCCCACCAGTCACACAGAGCTGCATGTGCAGCTCTACTTTCGCTACCACTCTTTGGATTGGCCCATCCCGGCGTGCCCCACTATTTGTGGCACACCGCTTTAGACATTCTAGTTGGCTGGGTGACTTTGGGCCAGTCACCAGGAGATGTTGAATTCTAGTCTGCCATCAAAAGAGACTGGGTGACTTTAAGCCAATCATCAGGAAACTCTGCCTTCTAGTTCCACCTTAGACATGAAAGCCAGCTGGGTGACTTTGGGTCAATCACCAAGTTGAGTTCAGTTGAGTCAAACCCTCTGTGCCTTCCTACCTCTTCTTGGTGCTTCATTGAAATCCCTGTTTTCATTTAAGCTTGTGGAGAAAAAGAGACGGTTCCATTTGCACCTCCAATATTCTCAGTTCTTTTACTTGTCATAAATAACTTTGTTCCTCCCTGTCAAAAAGGGAAAGCATCAATAGTTACAAAGAATTGCAGAACACGAAGGGAGATGGCTCCTTCTTGGCCCTATTAGAGAGTCAAAGATAGTAAAGAGGAGCTGGACAGGCAATTCAGACCCTGGTTGATGATGAATTCCCATCTATTTTAGCCTCTGGTGCTCACGGACATCTGTGCCCATCCTTAACATTTTTTACAGAGTTTGGAATATTGTTGCTTTTATTGCCCTATATTGCGTTTTTATTGCTCAGGGCAGGGGTTTTGTGAACAAAATCATGACGACCGTTCAATCCATTTGACTCCCTGTTTTGTTTGCTGATCCATCAGCTGGACCAACATGCAAAGATGGACATTCAACACAAACAATTTGGTTGAGTGACTATCCTCTAGAAAAGGATTACAGATGTGCACCAAAATATTACTGATTCATCCCTTTGTTGTTAGTTGTGAAGTCATGTCTGACCCATGTCGACCCCATGGACAAAGTTCCTCCAGGCCTTCCTGTCCTCTACCATCCCACAGAGTCCATTTCAGTTCATGCCGACTGCTTCAGTGACTCCATCCAGCCACTTCCTCTGTCGTCCCCTTCTTCTTTTGCCCTCCATCGTGCCCAGCATTGGGCTCTTCTCCAGTGAGTCCTTCCTTCTCATTAGGCTGCCAAAGTATTTGAGATCCATCTTCAGGATCTGGCCTTCTAAAGAGCAGCCAGGGTTGATCTCCTCTAGGACTAACCAGTTGGATCGCCTTGCAGTTTAAGGGACTTGCAGGAGTCTTCTCCAGCACCAGAGTTCAAAGATTTCCATTCTTTGGTGCTCAGCCCTTTTTATGATCCAACCTTTACAGCCATACATTGCAACTGGGAAAACCATAACTTTGTATCTTGGCCATGAATGACCAATAAATATACTTATTCATCAAAGGATGTACAGTTGCAGGACAAAATAAACAAGAAAAGATATTAAAGATATTTAAAAAGAAATGAAACAAGCTTAGAGAGCACCAAGAACCACAAATCCTTCTCCTCCATTCTATAAACCCTCAAAGGCCTCAATTCTTCTTCCACAATGTCCTTTAATTTGGTTCTTCTCGGCGAATCAACAGACTACTTTAGCAAGGGTGGTCCTTCCTCTGATTCGGCTTAATGGAGAGACTAGTGTTATCTGCTGACTTGCATCCTTGTGTATTTGGGAATAACAATGTTGTGTTGAAAACAAACCTAAGCCAAGATAAGTTGCATGGAATTTACCCGTTAAAAGCATTCATTTGAGAGCAAATAAGTTTGCTTAGGGTTCCAATTTTCTTAAATAACTACAGATAGTCCTTGACTTATAGCAGCCCATTTAGTGACTGTTCAAAGTTACAACAGCACTGGAAAAAGTTGAATAGAACAGAATAGAGCTGGAAGGGAGTTTGGAGGTCTTCTAGTCCAGCCCCCTGCTCAAGCAGGAGAACCTATTCCATCTCAGACAAGTGACTGCCCAGTCTCTTCTTAAAAACATCCAGTAATGAAGCATTCACAATTTCTGGTGGCAAGCTGTTCCACTGGTTAATTGTTCTCACTGTCAGGAAATTTCTCCTTAATTCCAGCTTGCTTCGTTCCTTGATTAGTTTCCATCCATTGTTTCTTGTCTTGCCCACAAGTGTTTTGGAGAATAATTTGACTCCCTCTTCTTTGTGGCAGCCCCTCAAATACTGGAAGGCTGTTGTCATGTCTTCCCTAATTTTTCTTTTCTTTAGACTAGCCAAACCCAAACCCAAAGTGATTTGTGACCATTTTTCAGAGTTACAACGTTTGCAGCATCCTCACAATCACATCATCAGAATCCAAATGCTTGGCAACAGTTGCAGTATCCTGGGGATCACGTGATCCCCTTTTCTGACCTTCTAACAATGGGGTAGCTAGATTCACTTAATAACTGTCTTCATTTGTATTTTATCAAACTGCAGTGATTTGTTTAACAACTGTGGCATGAAAGGTCGTAAAATGAAGCAAAAGTCTCACTGAACAACAGAAATGTTGGGCTTAATTGTGATCACAAATACTGTACAGGTTACATTTAGAACACAAAATACAATAGAAAAATAATAAAAGGGAATAGATTCTGTTCTATTATTATTCTGAAATAGAATAGAATAATAAGATTGGAAAGGACATTGGAGGTCTTCTAGTCCAACCCCCTGATTCTCTGTTTTTCAGAACCACCTATCAGCGCTAAATGGTGGCAAAGTGAATTACAAGTAGATATGCAAGAGATGAAGAGTATAGTGGAAAATATAAGGAAAATTAAGAATACAAGGGTTAGGGAAACGAGAAGGAAAATGTAGTATTACACATCTGCTCAGCTTGCATACTTTCAGCAGAATGTTAAGAATATTGGTTGGCACGGGTGTCAAGATAAAGGGGTGTTTATGCATATGATTTGGGAATGTCTGGTAGTGCAGAATTTTTGGAAAGAAGTGCAAGAGGGCACCAGTAGAATGTTAAACATACGTTGTACAATTACAAAGGAAATGGCGGTACTAATCAAAAGGAATGAGATAGGAGAATTTAGAGAAATAAAAGAAGCAGTGCTAGAAATCAATTTAAAAAAATAAAAATAAAAAACAGAACCACTTGTCAGCTCAGAAAACCTGCAAAGTTCCTTCCAACTCCATTATTCTATATATTCTATATTCTATCTAGTAGCTTGGAGAGTATTTTATTTCTTATTATTAGGACTGGAATTCTGCATTTGGGATTGATAAAGCTGTGAATAGTTGCACCAGTCGGGCTACTCTTGTATTTTATTTCTTATTATTAGGACTGGAATTCTGCATTTGGGATTGATAAAGCTGTGAATAGTTGCACCAGTCGGGCTACTCTTGTATATTAGAACTGCATTGCAGCTTTCCGCTTGAAGACGTGTTTCCGTGGATAAATAAAAAGAATATGGAAATTGCTTTGGGAAGGGGGAAAATAGCTGTGTTGGCAAATAGACACACATACACACTGAAATTCTTTCTCCTTAAAATGCTTCAGCTTTCAATACATTTCTTTGTGAGGTAATTTTCTCTGCATAACCAATAAAAAGACGAGCATTTTTACCATATCTTCTGCTTCAGGCTGGGGATTAAAGTACTGCGTATGACTGCAACAAAGCTTCATTTGAGCTAACTGGACTGGGCTGAACTATATTTTGAAGCATGATCCCGAGAACTCCTTACAGGGCCTGAGCTGAAGTAGGGTTTGCACCCCTGATCCGCTGAAAGAATTTTTTTTTAAAAAAATCTCATTTCAATAGAGATTCATTGCCCTCCTTAAAATAGTAGTAGCAATAGCACTTAGACTTATATTACAGAGCTAGCCTCTTGCCCCAAACAATCTGGGTCCTCATTTAACCCACATTGGAAGGAGGGAAGGCTGATCAGGATCGAACTGCTGGCAGTCAGAGGGAGGAAGGAAGGGAGGGAAGGAGGGAAGGAGGGAGGGAGGAAGGAAGGAAAACAACAATAGCAATAGCACTTAGATTTATATACCACTTTGCAGCCTTCTTTATGTGGTTTACCGAGTCAGCCTATCACCCCCTACAATCTGGGTCCACATTTGACCCACTTCGGAAGGATGGAAGGCTGAGTCAACCTTGAGCCAGTGGTGAGATTTGAACTGATGAACTTCAGTCAGCAGAAGCAGCTTGCAGTACTGCACTCTAACCTCTGCACCACCAAGGCTCATTTAAAAAAAATAACTCTACTGGCAGGGGTGTCAAACTTGATTTCACTGAGGGCTGCATCAGGGTTGCGTTTGACCTTGGGGGGCATGGCCAGGAGGTGGGGCCAGCTCGACACAGGGGCACCTGTGATGGCCAAGTGCTAAGGCAGGACTTCCCTCAGACCAGGCGGGGTGTCCTGGTTGTCTTCACTGTTGGTTTGCTCCTTGACGCAACGCACAGCTGCTTCACGCAGGCGCATGCTTGTGAAGTGCTAAAAGACCGGCTTCCGCATGTTCCTCATTTTGTTGGCTATAACAGGGAAGAGATTACGATATTTTTCAGAGTATAAGATGCTCCAGATTATAAAATGCACCTACCTTTTTGGGAGGAGGAAAACAAGGGGGGGAAAGTATGCCTCTGCCCCCCAGCATCTATCCAGTATTCACCTGGCCCATTTGCCACAGCCCATTTACCACCACAGCCCATTTGCCATTGCTGCCATGGCCCGTACTAGAATAGCTGGTTGGCATTGCACCAACATTCCCTGTAACATTCACTGTATGAGACATACCAAACTTTTCACCCACTTTTAGGTGGGGGGGGGTGTCTCTTGTATTCCAAAAAATATGGTCAGTGTTTTTTCCAGTAAGACCGATCTACCAGGGCAACCTGGGATGGAGGATAATGCTTCTGCGAGGAGAGCCTGTGGCTTAGAGATTAATACAGCTACCTAATATAGAAGTAGTCCGGGTTTGAAACGCAGAAGGGCCTGTCTAGCTGACGAGAACTAAATATCTTGAAATGGATCTATATTAGTCTCCCTTTATTTCTTTGTCAAAAAATATAAATTCAACACAACTCCCCTGGTAGTCTCTGACTTGCAATCACAATTGAGAACCAAGTCACTTCTGATTTTACAATCCTTTTTGTCATGCTTGTTAGGTTATGTTGCATGCAACCCAACTTCTTCACTGACTGTCAGCATTCCAAATAGCATCCAAAATTAAATCAGAATCCAAGGCAAAGTATTCCTCAAAGTTCCAATTTATTAGCAGGGCCAGGTAAGTGGATCACAAGCTTCCTAACAGACAGGAAGCAGCATGTGAAGCTAGGAAAAATCACCTCAGATACATGATCAGACTCATTTGAGACAATGATGGATCTGCATATAGACAGGAGGTTGAACAACTAACCTTGAGGTGTGACCGGAACAATCTAGAACTGAACACACTCAAAACCGTAGAAATGGTGGTAGACCTTAGGAGAAACCCTTCCACCCTTCCACCTCTCACAATACTAGACAGCACAGTATCAATACTAGAGACCTTCAAATTTCTAGGTTCTCTCATATCTTAAGACCTAAAATGGTCACCTAACATCAAAAACATCATCAAAAAAGCACAACAAAGAATGTTCTTTCTGCATCAACTCAGGAAGCTCAAACTGCCCAAGGAGCTGCTGATCCAGTTCTACAGAGGAATCATTGAGTCTGTCATCTGCACCTCTATAACTGTCTGGTTTGGTTCTGCAATCCAACAAGACCGACACAGACTTCAGAGGAGAATCAGAACTGCAGGTAAAACAATGGCTGCCAACCTGCCTTCCATTGAGGACCTGTATACTGCACAAGTCAAAAAGAGGGCAGGGAAAATATTTACTGACCCCTTGCATCCTGGACACAAACTGTTTCAACTCCTACCCTCAAAATGTCACTACAGAGCATTGCACACCAAGACAACTAGACACAATAACATTTTTTTCCGAACGCCATCACTCTACTAAACAAATAATTCCCTCAACGATGGCAAACTTTTTACTAAGTCTGCACTTCTATTTCTACTAGGTTTTTCTCATTATTCCTATCATCCTTTCCCTCACACTTAGGACTGTATGACTGTAACTTGTTGCTTGTATCCTAAGATTTTTATTAATATTGATTGTTTCTTCATATGCCTATTTGACCCCTATGACAATCATTAAGTGTTGTAACACATGATTCTTGACAAATGTATATTTTTCTTTTATGTACACTGAGAGCATCTGCACCAAAGACAAATTCCTTGTGTGTCCAATCACACTTGGCCAATAAAGAATTCTATTCTATTCTATTCTATTCTATGTTGATACATCTGTGTAAAACCCGAATCTGAAGCTTCCTGTGTTGGTTGAAAGTTGAAAGTTGAATGTTCCAGTCTTTGTTCCCCACATGGAAGTGGGGCTGGAGTGATTGGTGCTTGTCAGTTTCGGGCCAAAGCCATTTTATGTTTATGTTTATGTTTATTAGATTTGTATGCCGCCCCTCTCCGCACTTTATGCTATTTTAAAACATATTCTTTGCTGTGGGAATTTGGGAGGGGTCATTGCATGAGGGATGTCTCCAGGTAGCCATAACAAATTCTTTCTAGATAGTCAAGGTCATCTTTTGTCTGTGCACTTCTGCACCTGCACGGAAGGAGATGGGAGCTGCTGCCAAGTTGGCAAATGAAGATTGGTTAGTGTGATGGACTTGGGGATGTGTGGACAAGGGCTCAAACTTTCAACTGGGTGGAGAAACCCCTGGGAGTTCAGATTTGGGTTTCTCCCAGATGCACTGACATAGCTCTGCTAATAAATTGGAACTTGTGGAATACTTTGCCTTGGATCCTGATTTCATTTTCAATGCTGTTGGAACCCTGACAGTCAGCTTGCTTCTTGTACACTTCTGCTGCTTCATCCAGGGCTATCATTCATGGCTTTAGCCTGACACTGACTTTTCGTGTTAGAAGCCAGTTGGATCTGGAGGCTAAATGGTGTGATGAATGGCGAAGGGATCCTAATGAAGAGAAGGCTCAGAGGAGACATGAGTATCTTCCAATACTTGAAGGGCTGTCACAGAGAAGACCTATTCTCCAAAGCACTAGAGTGCAGGACAAAAAACAATGGATGGAAGCTTATCAGAGAGAGAGAGATCAGAGATATTCCCATCAGCAAGAACAGAGTGGAATGGCTTGCTTCCAGAAGTTGTGGGTGCTTCATTGCTGGAAGTTTTCAATAAGAGATTAGCCAACCATTTGTCTGGAATAAGGACTCCTGCCTTGGGCAGAGGGGTGGACTAGAAGACCTCTAAAGACTTCAACAGACTCAACCTCAACCCTACCAAGACTAACCGGCTGTCGGTTTTGCCTCCCAAGAACTGTTCCATCTGTCCATCCATAACTCAGCAGGAGGGGATTTTAATCCCCTCAGAGTGGGTCCACAACTTGGGAGCCCTCCTAGATTTTCAGGTGAAATTAGAACATCTTTCGGCAGTGGCAAGGGGGACCTTTGCATAGCTGTGCCTTGTGCACCAGTTGCAGTCCTATTTGGATAGAGTCACTTATGCCCTTAGCTCCTCGAGGCTCAATTACTGCAATGCACTTTACATGGGGCTACCCTTAAAGAGCATACAGAGATTACAGTTAGTCCAGAATGCAGCAGGGTGAGCTGTTGTGGGTGTGCCTCGGTACACCCACATCACACCAACTCTCCGTAAGCTGCACTGGCTTCCAATCAGTCTCTGAACGCAATTTAAGGTTTAAGTTTAAGTTTAAGTTTAATCAGATTTGTATGCCGCCCCTCTCCGCAGACTCGGGGCGGCTCACAGCAATAACAATACAATGTAAAACAAATCTAATATTTAAGTTAATTTAAAAAAAACACCACAAATTAAAACCAATCATACACACTAGCGTACCATGCATAAATTTTATAAGCCTAGGGGGAGGGAACATGTCAATTCCCCCATGCCTGATGACAGAGGTGGGTTTTAAGGAGCTTACGAAAGGCTAGGAGGGTGGGGGCAACTCTGATATCCGGGGGGAGTTGGTTCCAAAGGGTCGGGGCCGCCACAGAGAAGGCTCTTCCTCTGGGTCCTGCCAAATGACATTGTTTAGTTGACGGGACCCGGAGAAGGCCAACTCTGTGGGACCTAACTGGTCGCTGGGATTCGTGCGGCAGAAGGCGGTCCCGGAGATATTCTGGTCCGGTGCCATGAAGGGCTTTATAGGTCATAACCAACACTTTGAATTGTGACCGGAAACTGATCGGCAACCAATGCAGACTGCGGAGTGTTGGTGTGACATGGGCATATTTAGGAAAGCCCATGATAGCTCTCGCAGCTGCATTCTGCACGATCTGAAGTTTCCGAACACTTTTCAAAGGTAGCCCCATGTAGAGAGCATTACAGTAGTCGAGCCTCGAGGTGATGAGGGCATGAGTGACTGTGAGCAGTGACTCCCGGTCCAAATAGGGCCGCAACTGGTGCACCAGGCGAACCTGGGCAAACGCCCCCCTCGCCACAGCTGAAAGATGTTTCTCTAATGTGAGCTGTGGATCGAGGAGGACGCCCAAGTTGCGAACCCTCTCTGAGGGGGTTAGTGACTCCCCCCCCCAGGGTGATGGACGGACAGATGGAATTGTCTTTGGGAGGCAAAACCCACAGCCACTCCGTCTTATCCGGGTTGAGCTTGAGTCTGTTGACACCCATCCAGACCCCAACAGCCTCCAGGCACCGGCACATCACTTCCACTGCTTCACTGACTGGACAAGAGGTGGAGATGTAAAGCTGGGTATCATCTGCATACTGATGATATCTCACCCCATGCCCTTGGATGATCTAACCCAGCGGTTTCATGTAGATATTAAATAGAAGGGGGGAGAGGACCGATCCCTGAGGCATCCCACAAGGGAGTAACCTAGAGGTCGACCTCTGACCCCCCACTAACACCGACTGTGACCGACCAGATTACTTATGGGACTGTCTTCTGCCTCACACTTCCCAGTGTGACAGAATTGGCCTTCCCCAGGTCCCATCGATCAAACAGTGTTAATTGGTGGGACCATAGGGAAGGGCCTTCTCTGTGGCAGCCCCGGCTCTCTGAAACCAACTATCGCCAGAGATCCGCTCGGCCCCCAGCCTCCTGGCTTTCCGGAAGGCCCTAAAAATGGATTTGCTGGCAAGCCTGGGGCCATTGAACTATAGCACCTTGCTTCGGCCTAGTAGGGATGAATGCTTTATAGTGGGTTTTTAATTGTTTTATTGTTGTGTATGGTTTTACTTATGTATGCTACCAGGAGTCCGTTTGGACTTGGGCAGCTTATAAATCCAATTAAATTAATTAATTAAATAAATAAAGTCCCTTTCATATGATCTATGAAAATATCAAGAGATGAAATACTGGAAGACCTCCAAGGTTCCTCCCGACCCTAGGTTTCTATGATTCTATGAAAATATCAAGAGTTGCAATGGAGGATGGCTTATGTCTGAAGCTCTCCAAGGTACTGAAGCAGCTTTTGCTCATCTACAAATGAGAAATCTGCTAGGTGCACATGGTGTGCCCTCTGTCCCCTATGTTCATGCATGCAGTGTCGCAACATGTGCAAAAAGGGTAGGGCTTCCATTGTAATGCTGCAGTTTTGTCCCTTCTTGTTCCTTATTATCCAACTTGGGGAAGCTGCATTGTCTTCTCAGAAGTCTTTTGTGATTTTTTAATTTTTAAAAAAAATTAATTTTTTGTCAAGCATATATTAAGATTACAGTAAAAGTATAAACATGAGGTAGTTTTGAGTAACTCTGCCCATAACTGTTGGGTTGGCAATATATTGACTGCAGGTGTTGCAGACTGCAATAAGAGGGAGCTAGAGTTTATAGCTTATTTCTCTGAGTCACCCTCTCTGTTTCTCTTTGTCTGGCTACTCACTGTTAATGGCTACTCACTGTTACATATTCTCTGCTTTTTCTCTGCAATCTCTCTGTATTGTAGTCATGTATTACAGCTAAAATATGTTTAGGCTTGATATCTTTGTTTGCTGATTATGACAAAGACAACTGGTAAGAAAGACTATGTACTTGGTAATACAGTATTTGGATTGTTATTCTGACTTATTATGTGTATGACTTTAGACTGTTTATTGGAATATGTTATTTTTCAACCTTAATTCGAGTTAGTATATCTGTGTGTGGCTGAGTAGTTATTCACAACTAATCTCAATCTAAACATTTCTTTGTGTGCACAACCTTGGTAAACAAGGATTACTCTGCTCATACATTAAGAGGGACATTAGGACAGGCAGAGTAGGCATGCTGGTGCACTTATGTATGCCCCTTTTAGACCTCTAAGAAACAGGGTGAGGTCCACACTAGATAGTCTGAGGTTAAAGTTTTGGGGATTTGGGGAAGAAACCACAGAATCAGGTAATGTATTCCAGGCATTGACCACTCTGTTGCTGAAGTTGTATTTTCTGCCATCAGGTTTGGTTTACCTTAAGCTTGAATCTATTGTGTGCTCATGAATTATTGCAGTTGAAGCTGAAGTAGTCATATATCATAACCTCCCCCCCCCCCATTTTTCCAATTTATTTATTTTATTTATTTATTCAACTTCTATGCTGCCCAATCCTCAAGGACTCGGCAGCTTACAACAACAGTACGAATACAATAAATAGATACAAAACAGTAAAAGAAGACGAAACATTATCTAAGGCTAAAATATTAACAAACTAAAACCCCTTTAAAAAGTTATTATAAGAAATGGCGGTCATACTCATATACCTACACACCATTCATACAATTGGCATACATACCAACAAACATTTTTAACAGTACTATGTCATATGTCTTATATGATCATTTACATTTACATATGTCTTTTATTTCCAATGTGAGCTTATACATCTCTGCACATTCCAGTATCTTATGTATAATAACGTTCTAAAGGCTACCTTGACCTGACACAGTGAGCTAGCTTAAGGCATAAGCCTATGGGAGGAAAATTCCGCTTCATTAGACTTCTAATTTGTTTTTTTAGTTGGCAGGTTTCCTATTGACACAGAGAAATAAGGGGGAAATGTATAAATAGTATCTCTTTTTAAAGAAGCGAGTCCTCTTTCCCCACATCTTCTCATAAAGAGAATGTCTCTCTTAATTGTACCCATTTCCTGCAACTTTAAAGCCCTTAAAAGTGATGCTTTTCTCAGGATCTTTTGTTTTCCACATTCTTAGCCGGAGAATGGCACATCAGGTGAATACTAAAAAGCGAGGCAGTTTCTCAAAGGAAGAACGAAAGAGATGGCATCGGAGTTAGGTTAGCTTCCATCAGAAAAACACCACCGAGCTCCTTTTGTAATCGTTTTGGGCCAACGGATTTAAGGAGATTTGAAGAGAGTGAGAAGAAACATCCAAAGGCTCCAAAGCCAAAAGGTTGAAGGAATTGATGCCATCTTTCCTTTTAAGCAGAGGAGGGGAGCAAAATTGTCCAGTGGCACCCTTTTTTACACAGTGTTTGAACTCTTCTGTGTAAGCTGCATTGAGAAAAAATTAACATTTAGCTGACTGGTGGTGACAAGAGAGGTGGTTTGAACTGGGGCAGGGAGACCTGGATATTTTGATGACTGGTATCCCATCTGCCTTTGATGCTTTTTTGGTGCTTTTTTTTCCAGGAGGCAACTGGACTTCTTTTTTCTTTTGCGGATGTTTCACTGCACATCCATATGTACAGGACTGCCTTCTGCCATGTACCTCCTGTTGTGAGTGGTCTACGTCTGGATCAGCTGGTCATGGATTTCGAGGACCAGGATATGGATGTGTATTAGTATCCTAGGCTCGTGTTCTTGGCACCCGAGTCTGAGAGTGAGAGTGAGGGGGAGTTTGAGACTGAGGACCCATCAAAGATTGTAACACCCCCAGTTATGGTATTGGACTGCATTGGCTGCCTATCAGCTTCTGAACACAATTCAAAGTGTTGATTATGACCTATAAAGCCCTACACGGCATCGGACCAGATTACTTTCAGGACCACCTTCTGCCACATGAATCCCAGTGACTGGTCAGGTCCCACAAAGTCAGCCTTCTCTAGGTCCCATCAACTAGACAATGTCACTTGGCAGGCCTAGGGGAAGAGCCTTCTCTGTGGGGGCTCTGGCCCTCTTGAATCAGCTCCCCCCAGAGATTCGTACTGCCCCCACCCTCCTCGACTTCCGCAAGAGTCTGAAGACACACTTGCGCTGACAGGCATGGGGACATTAGTCATCAGTCCCTGCCTATGAATGGAATGTATGTTAAATAGTCATTTTATTTGCTTAAAGACAAATGTTATTTTTGATTTTTTATTATCCTATTCTTTTTTTTCCAATTGTCCATTTGTGGTATATTGTTATTTTGCTGGTTGTCTAGATCTTATTTTTAAATCATTCTTTGCCATCCTGCCCAGTCTAATGCCTGTTCTCTGTTTCTTTATCATCCAGAAGCAACAACAATAACATGTTCAGCGAAGTTGTGCGACTGAATTTTGAAATTGCCAGTTTCAGCAGCCTTTCGGGAACCCAGCCAATATCCTGGCAAGTGGAATATCCTCAGAAGAAGATGACAGAGATGGCCCTTTCTGAAATTTTCATTTGCCAAAAGGATCTAGTGGGAATTGTCCCACTAGCAATGGTAAGAGATCCTGAGTTGATATTCCTAAAAGATTTCCGAAAGATCTGCTGTGCTCTTGTATTGCTTTCAGGGAAACTTTGAAATTTCTTTAAAAAATAATATGTCTACCCTCCAAGATGTTTGAAGAGCATTGTCTTCCTAACATTTTAGTAAAGATAGATTGAAGAATGGTTTATTAGCTGGTGATCACTCAAGACCAATATTTCAGTAGACTGGAGATTTGCTGAAGTCCATCATTCTAAACATGACACCATATTGAATGCAGCTATTCAACCCACAGATGGCTTTGATATTTTGAAATAGCAATGCCACGTAATATGGAGTTGGTGAGTTGATCCCTAATGTTGAGCATTAGTTCAGTCACTATGGACTTTAGTTTGGCAAGATTCTGTCTATCAGTGAGCAGCAATAAAGGAAACTGTCTAGAACAGTGGTTCTCAACCTGAGGGTCAGGACCCCATTGGGGATCGAATGACCATTTCATGGGGGTCACCTAAGACCAAGAGAAAAGACAAAATTCCCATGATGTTAGGAACTGAAGCTTCTATTCTGGTGCCTTGGAACATATTTTTACAATCTGACCTATCAGGCGTTTACAGGGAGGTGTCCCTCTGACCTTCCTGCCAGTCAGCTTAGAGCTCTGTTGGGAGAATTGGTGCTAGACCTATGATTGGGGGTCACCACAACATGAGGAAGTGTATTAAGGGGTCGCGGCATTAGAAAGGTTGAGAACCACTGGTCTAGAAGAACCTCAACATATCTTTCTTGGTTTGGGAGCCTGATAATACAACATTTTGGTGTGTTGTAAGACCAACCATGGATTTTATCCATTGTGTGAAATTGTGTCTTCATGTTACTCCGTAGCGTGATTAGTCTGAGTATTCTGTGATTGTATGAAACCAACAATTATGTTCCGTTAAATCCAGTTGAAATGTATGAACTTCCATGGCTAAGGATAGACTCATAACTGGTTCTCACTGGTCCATCTCTAACCGTTCAGCATTATGCACTTCAGTTCTCCTATAAAAATTGTCTTCTCCAACCCACTGTGAACCAGATGAGCCAACAGATTTGTCCTTATGATGATACACTCTGAAAATGAGAACAAGTGAAAGCCATATGGTCAAATATTGGCAAGTATGATTCTTGGGGGCAATACTGACAGAAAGAGAAGAGCTATGATACACACCCACACAAATGTCTATGTAACACTCCAAATACTTTTGGCTCAACCCTAGTCAAAGAAAGCAAGTGAGGCCAGTTCTACAGAGTTGATGCTAATCAGAAGTCAATAATACGTCCTTCATCTGGGGAACATTAAAAGGATTTTAGTGATGCTTGGCCAATAAATTATAAATAGACCTGAAACTATTACCGGGATGTTTCCTAAAAATATACCTTGAATTGCTTTCTTAGATGTGTGTATGTCTGTTCTCTGCCAAGCCGTATCACCAAGGTTGGCACAGCCTGTAAGGCAACCTGCTAATAGCATCAAGGTGAATAAAGGAGCCAATGCGTAGAATTTTCTTTAAAAAAAAAATAAAGTAAAATAAAATACTGGCAGGATCAGAGAAGGTAAAAGAACATTCACTCTTCTTTTCTTCTGCTAACTCTGCAGCTCCAGCCAGTCCCTTATTTTGCTGTCATTATTTTTTAATTTCTTCTCCATTTGTGCGTTAATCTCCCACCGAGCTGATTACCTGACAATTCCCTGGCTTGGAATTTCAGGGTGAGAAAAACAGGAACTTCAAAGGAAAAAAAGTTTGAGGCTGCCAACTGCTGATATACAGTATGAGTTTGGAAGCTTTGTTTTTTTCAAAGGGAAAGCAAATTCATTCCAATTCGGTACAGGGGTGCAGGGAGGGGAATCAAGGAATGGTTTGGGGATTATAATGAAGGTGATGATAGTTGCTCATATAGTCAGTCAAATATTCTGATTGGATTTGGCATTCTTGTCCACCTATCGAGTCCTTTCCAGATGCATGGGACAGGCAGATAAAATATAAAATAACAGATACATAGTTATTAATTATGCATTAAAATATAAATATAAATTAAAATATGAAATAATTAATACATAGTTAATGGAGCATCTTAACTTTCTTCGTTTAAACAATCATAGCTTCCTCCCTCCAACATGTAAACTAATTATGTTTATGTTTATTTAGATTTGTATGCCGCCCCTTTCCGCAGACTCGGGGCGGCTCACAACAAAGTGAAAAACAATTTACAACAAATCTAAATTTCTACTAAAAACATTTAAAGAAACCCCATTTTCTAAACACACATACATACACACATACCATTTATAAATTGTATATGCCCGGGGGAGATGTCTTAGTTCCCCCATGCCTGATGACACAGGTGGGTCTTAAGGAGCTTACGAAAGGCAAGGAGAGTAGGGGCAGTTCTAATCTCCGGGGGGAGTTGGTTCCAGAGGGCCGGTGCCGCCACAGAGAAGGCTCTTCCCCTGGGGCCCGCCAACCGACATTGTTTAGTTGACGGGACCCGGAGAAAGCCCACTTTAATTAGCATTAAAAGATATTTAAATTATAGAAATAAAAATGATCAGTTGATCCCCCCCCCCAAAAAAAAAGCCAAGTTGAAAAGACTACTTTATCTGCAGATTGGAGAATGCCAGAAAATCCCTTGGATATCTGATAGTCCAAAACATTTGGGTTGGTGGATGGGTGATTTGTCTTTCTGGACAAGATAATGGCAAATCAGCTCCATGCTATTGTCAAGGAGATTAAATGGACATGTCTTTGAGGCAAGGGGAAAACATAATAATAATAATAATAATAATAATAATAATAATAATAATAATAATAATAATAATAATAATAATAATATGTTCTGCCAGCTCCTGGCACGAGCCTTCAATTAAATGTAAAAGTAGCAAAAACAGACACACACACAGGACAAGGCAACGATACCGGAGCAGTCTATCCACAAATGTCCAGGGAGAATTGGGCACCATCTCCCGCACCCACTGTGCCACAAACCCATCCCCCTGCTGCATCTCACGGATACGCCTCTGCAAGTTGACGGGGTCATGGGTAGCAGCCAATGTTTCCACAGGCAGGACCGTTTGTAATGGGGCCTGTTCTTTTGGATGCAAAAGCATCCGCTCTGGGGTTCTGGAAACTTGGCATGTATCGGAACCTTGCGAAGAAGAACGACCAACATATCTGTTGTTGGTTCAACTGTTTGCAGATACTCCAGATTCTTGTGGTCTGTCCGGATGTCTACCTGTTGCCGAGCGCCCTCGAGATGATGTCTCCACGTCTTGACCGCCGACTTGACCGCCAACAGTTCTTTTTCCCAGATAGTGTAATTCAAGGATGTGAGTTTTCTGAAGTGGTATGCGCATGGAAACAGGGTGCCATCTTCGGGATGGGCCTGTAGAAGCACAGCACCGACAGCAACATCAGAGGCATTGGTCTCCACGACAAATGGCCAACGTGGATCTGGATGCTGCAGCAAGGGCTCTTTCATAAAAGTGTCCCTGAGAGCCACAAAGGCCCGCTGCTCCTCCTCACCCCATTGAAACGTTACGTGTTTCTGCAACAAGCGGGTGAGAGGTGCGGTCAGCTGGGCAAACCCTGGGATGATCGTGCGATAGTAGTTCGCAAACCCCAACAACCTCTGCACATTTTTTACTCTCCATGGAGGTTGCTAGGTCGTGAGCGCCAACACCTTGCCCGGGTCCATGTATATGCCCCCTGGAGAAATGACATGTCCTAAAAATTTGATGGTGGTCTGCAAAAACTGACACTACTCCAGCTTAGCATATAAATACTGCTCTCGCAAATGGTGCAGCACCTGGCGCAAATGTCCCACATGACTGGACTGTGATGAAGAGTACACGAGAATGTCATCCAGATAAATGACCACAAAATGGTCTAACATATCCCTGAACACATCATTCATCAAATGCTGGAAAAACGCCGGGGCATTGGTGAGGCTGAAGGGCATCACGGTATACTCAAAATGCACGTATTGGGTGCCAAACGCTGTTTTCCACTCATCCCCCAGCCGTATACGCACCAAATTATATGTGCTGTGTAGATCTATCTTGGAAAAAACAGTGGCAGCTCGTAAACGTTCCATTAATTCCGGAATCAGTGGCAAAGGATACCGGTTGTGCATTGTGATAGCGTTCAGATGCCGGTAGTCACAGCACAGACGTAAGTCCCCAGTCTTTTTCTTGACAAACAGGACAGACACTGTTAAAGGTAAGGTCGAGGGCCTGATGAACCCTTTGGCCAGATTTTTGTCTATGAAGTCCTTGAGGGCCACTAATTTGGGTTCAGACATAGAATATAAGCGACCAGATGGAAGCTTTGCATCGGGAAACAGTTCTATAGCACAATTATAGGTTCGATGCAGCGGCAGCCGATCCATCTCTTTCTCATTAAACACGTCCATGAAGTCGGTGAGGCACTCAGGTAACACTTCCGCGGAGATTATGGGCCCTTGCGATGCACAAACATGACGATGATGGTCCACACACTGTAGACTGGAAAATGTGATGATGTTCCGCGACCACACCACATGAGGATTATGTGCCCGTAACCATGACAACCCCAAAACAATAGGGAAATGGACGTTCCACGTGACGTAAAATTGAAGAGCCTCTTCATGAGTCCCAATGCTTATCCGCACTGGCAAGGTCTGAAATCGGATGGGCCCAGACAACAACACCCGCCCAACTATCGTTTCTACAGTCAACGGGGGGTTCACAGTACACAAGGGCAACAAATGTCTCTGTGCGAATGCCTCATCCAGGAAATTTGTGGTGGCCCCCAAATCCACGAGGGCAAGAGCTGAAATAAATTGAGTACAATGATCCACAAGGAGTTGGACATTAATCGTGAGATGACGGTACATTCTGGAGTCATTAGCCAAAGAATCCTGGGCAGATGTAATGCCAGCCCGACCTAGCATTGCCACCAAGCTGGGCTGTCCTCGTTTCCTGACTGCACAGCCGGCGGAGAAACCAGGGGCATGGGAACTGCCATCGGGGAATCGGGGAATATGGTGGAAACACTGCTGCAGACTCTGGAAGCTGTCCTGCAGGAGTTGGGGTGGCAGCAGTCGGACCGGGAGATATCGAGACAGCAGCAGCAACTGTGCTCTGCCGTTTGCAAGAACAGGCATTCGCAAAATGACCTGCTCCCCCGAAATAATAGCACAGGCCTGATGCACATCGATGCGCCCTCTCCTCCCATGTCAGACGGGATTGAACGAAGCTCACATCCATGGGCTCCCCTGCAGGGGCACGATCCACCATGCTTGGAGGCAGGGCTGGCATGAAGCGATGGGGTACAGGAACCCCCCACCATGGAGCAGGCACAGGCATGATGCCAGAAATGTGGGGGGGAGGACCGCCCAGCCCAGAGCACCTCTCAAGCCAGCAGCCAAGCCTCAATGGCCAAGCAGTGCTGCTCCAGCTCATACAAGGTGCCCAGCAAGGCCTCATGCACCAGCTCATCTTACATTGTTTCTGACAAGCCGTCCTGGAATGCCTCCATCAAGGCGGCCTCATTCCACTGCACCTGTCCAATTAAACTGCGAAAGTCACTTAGATATTCTGCTAATGGGCGTGAGCCTTGTTTCAACTGCTTCAACACCCTCATGGCTGTCTGCTCCTGTTCTGGATCCGAAAACTGCCGTCGCAACTGGGCGCAAAAAGCGGTATAATCCTGCAGTATCAGATCATCTCTGTCCAGCAATGGAGACACCCAGGAGGCAGCGGGGCCGGCCAATAAGCTGCAGAGGAATGCCACCTTCTCCACATCCCTTGGAAAATGAGGCAAAAAAATGATAATAAACAACTGCACCTGGCTGAGGAACACTGCAAACATTCGTTGATCACCCCAAAACTTTTCAGGCATGGCCACGAAGCATTTCCTCCTTGGTAGGGGCTGTGGAGAGGAGCTGCTGGTTGAACCTGTGGAATGGCAAGCTGCTGAGATAATATTTCCACCTGGTTCTGCAACTGGAGCACCGTCTGTGTTAAAGCTTGCATTTCCATCATCAATGCATCAAACACTGCCTCTGCCTGCATTTCCTCCATACCAGCAGCCATGGTTAGACAAGGGCCAAAAAAATAGAAGCAGACAGGAACAAAAACACCCCAAACTGGAACAGTGTGTGTCTGAAGGGGTGGAAGATTATTCTGTTCTGCCAGCTCTTGGCACAAGCCTTCAGTTAAATGTAAAAGTAGCAAAAACAGAGACACACACAGGACAAGGCAACAATAGTTTCTTTATCCAAAGAAAAATAGAAGAAAAACCCTCTTTTGAATTTAAAGGACTCACTTGTAAAAACAAACAAACTTGAATGTCGTGAAATAACAAAAATAATAAACTCAAGTCAATTAACCAGTATCAGTGAATTCGTCACCGCTACTCCTCTTCAGACGTTCTAAACTCACTATAATTTATGATCAGAGTCTTGAAATCCAAACACAAGGTCCTGGGAAAATCCGGAACGGCAATGCAAACTCCACAAGCACGATCAGATAATCTTCCACACTGCGAGGCTGGCACGCTGCCCATTTAACAGCAGCCCTGATTGCTTGAACCCCACCCAACCACAGGTGGATTCTATTATCTCCTGTAATATCTGCAAAGCTGTTCTCTTCTATGCATAGCTCTACGCATACATGGGTCTATCACAGCTTCCTCATCAGAGTCTATCGAAGATAAGGAAGATGATAACTGGCTTTTTCCTGGGCTGTCTGCCAAACCCCCCTCTGATGGTCCCATCACACAATCACTCCCTTCTTCAGATGGGATAAGACGGAGTGGCTGTGGGTTTTGCCTCCCAAGGACAATCCCATCTGTCCGTCCATTACCCTGGGGGGGGAATTATTGACCCCCTCAGAGAGGGTCCGCAACTTGGGCATCCTCCTCGATCCACAGCTCACATTAGAGAACCATCTTTCAGCTGTGGAGAGGGGGGGCGTTTGCCCAGGTTCGCCTGGTGCACCAGTTGCGGCCCTATCTGGACCGGGACTCATTGCTCACAGTCACTCATGCCCTCATCACCTCGAGGTTCGACTACTGTAATGCTCTCTACATGGGGCTACCTTTGAAAAGTGTTCGGAAACTTCAGATCGTGCAGAATGCAGCTAAGAGAGCAGTCATGGGCTTATCCAGGTATGCCCATGTTTCACCATCACTCCGCAGTCTGCATTGGCTGCCGATCAGTTTCCGGTCACAATTCAAAGTGTTGGTTATGACCTTTAAAGCCCTTCATGGCATCGGACCAGAATATCTCCGAGACCGCCTTCTGCCGCACGAATCCCAGCGACCGATTAGGTCCCACAGAGTGGGCCTCCTCCGGGTCCCGTCAACTAAACAATGTCGGTTGGCGGGCCCCAGGGGGAGAGCCTTCTCTGTGGCGGCACCGACTCTCTGGAACCAACTCCCCCCGGAGATCAGAACTGCCCCTACTCTTCCTGCCTTCCGTAAACTCCTCAAAACCCACCTTTGCCATCAGGCATGGGGAAACTAAACATCTCCCCCTGGGCACGTTGAATTTATACATGGTATGCTTGTGTGTGTGTATGTTAGTATAGGGTTTTTTTAAAATTTTTAAATATTTTAATTAATTGGATTATGTATTGGATTGTTTTTCACTTGTTGTGAGCCGCCCCGAGTCTTCGGAGAGGGGCGGCATACAAATCCAAATAATAAATAAAATAATAAATAAAATGATAATTCACTTCCCGAAGCTGTGGGCAGCAAAACAGGCCTGTGACATTTGGATGTTTCACCCACATCCACCCCCACAGTCCTTGGGGCAGGAGCTGGCCCAACGACAACAACAATAACAACAACAATAACAATAACAACAGGAGATTTTGTGCTACATCCCCTCTCCCCCCCCCCAAAAAATGCTAGATGACGGCCAACCATGAAAACAAGCCAGGCAGAGAATGCATCAAAATGACAACATGAAAGTGACAGCTTTGCTGAGAGGCATCCATATTTATTTATTTACATGTGGAAGATTATTTATGATGTGAGAGGGGAAAGGAGAATTCAGTGTGCCAAAGTTGTGATTTGTAAAACAGAAAGACTTGTGTAATTTGTCACACTGAGTCTTTATTTAACTCCTTTCCCCTTTAAGCCTTTTTTCCTCCTTAGCGAGTGGAATTTTAAGGTTTGCCGTGTTTTATTCCTGATTCTTTTTCAGAGCTCGTAACTGCATTAACCTGGCTTTTCAACAGCCTGAGCCTGTTTGAACAGGGACAGGACCTAATTGGGAAATCCAGGTCTGTTTTTGTTCACTTCGGCTCGCCTTCAATCCAACCGTTGCCTGCTGAATAATTTACAAAGGCACACTTACATAAGGCCCAACTACAGATATATAAAACTTTTTTTTTCTTATATGCATGCTCATGTGTAACATCTCCAGACAGAGAGTCAAATATCTTCAGGCCTCAAGTGTTGTAAGCTGCCCTGAGTCCACAGGAGAAGGGCAGCCTAGAAATCCAATAAAATAAAATAATAAAACAATGCAATTTAGGATTGCATTGACCTTTTTGGCTGCTGTTTCATACTGCTGGCTCGTGTTTAGCTGGTTATCCCCTAAGACTCCAAGATATATTTATTTTATTTTTATTTATTAGATTTGTATGCCGCCCCTCTCTGTAGACTAGGGACGGCGATCCCTCTCAAAGATCCCTGTGAAGCCTGGTTTCACCCTGTTTATATGTAGTTCCTGCCAGTTCCCAAGCCTATCACCCTCCTCTTCTTGATTGAACAGTGCCGATTGTCCTTCAGCAGGATTCATCACTTCCCTAAACATGAATTAATAAATGCTCTTTTATTACACTTTATTACACTCGTACATCTTCTGAAACCCTCTTATTAGGGGGAAATGGCCATGCTGCAGTTTGGATAAGCAGGCATCTGTCTCATTGCAAGACTGAGTGGCAATTATTAATTCCCTTTTAGAGACGTCCTTGGCCTTCCTCATCATTTGTAGCAAAGGATTAAAATTAAACAGGAACTACTCCATTTTCTGCAAATGCCATTTGTCTGAAATAGTATAAGGAGAGGTTGGGTTAGATGACTTCCAAGGTCCCTTACAATTCTATCTATCTCCCTGTCCATCTATCTGTCTAACCAGCCAACCTCTGTTTGTATGTCTGTCTGCAGGTTGCAATCTGGATCGGTCACCGGGACCAAGGGATACTCTTCCAAGGCTATTTTTGAACCTGCTTAGCCAATTATTTTAAATAGCTGCAGAATTGAGTGTATGTGTGTATTGCAATGTGAGGCTATCAATGAGTTTGTGTCTCTTCCTCCGACCATTCACTTGTGTTCTTGCCAAGTGGTGGTGAGCTTCCTCCCCCACCTGTCCTGTGTAGTCAGGGGCAATACATGCAGGGGATCCGGTAGATTACATTAGAAGTATCTCCCACCTCCAAGCGATCTTTGCAATGCATGATTTGTCCTTTTTCTGGTAATCTCTGGGTGGCATTCAAAAGTCTACATTTTTGGTTCCAATGAGCAACCCAGATTGGGTTCTGTAACATTATCCTGGGACACGTATATCTGCCTTCCTTCATCTGGCTGTCAACATGCCTATCAGTCTGTCCCTTCATCTGCCTGTCCATCTAGCTCAGGGTTCAGCACTCTTAAACACTCAAAGAGCCATTTGGACCCGTTTCCCATGGCAAACACTGGGAGCCACAAAAGCCTCCCCTTTGTGCTGCCACGGAACTAGCACATGTAGTTGAATTAAACATTCTGTTTTCTTCTGAAAAAAGAACGTTTCACTTTTTTTTTTTCTTGGAATTATCCATAGTTAACCTACCAGGGTTCAAAAAGCTCAATTAATCGCATGCCAGCAAGTGTCATACATTGGCGGTTGTGACACATATTTTGAGTGACAGGAAGACACAGCAGAGGGATGAAAGAGCCACATGCAGCTCGAGAGCAGAGGATTGCTGACTCCTGATCTAGCTCTTTGTCTGTGTGTCCACCCATCCTTTTTGTCCTGAAAAGCTGACTGCCCAGGAAGCTCCAGTTTAGCGACAACGGAACTGTGGATATTTGGAGATTATTATTATTTTTGTTGAACCATCTGGTCTGTGTTTAAGGACTGAGGAAGTCCCTTGACGATGTGTGTGAATGTATGTTCGCTTATAAAACATTTATGTGTGTTGCTTTGTTGGTGTTTGGAGTCCATGATTCTTGTTGATCGCTGCTATTATCCCATTGCTGCTAAGCAAACTACCAAATGAATAACTTAGTTCCATCCAATGGGCTGTATATGTAACTTTTTGCATTTTTAATTTTGCTTTTAAAAGGCCTGGGGTACCAAGAGTGTAGAAGGAATTGTCTTTCTGAGTGAGGGAGTGCATTTTCATGTTATGGGTGCTTTGATCTTACAGAGTCATTCTTCATCCAGCAGCTGCTTTTTAACCTTCCAACATTTCTTCTTCCTATTTAGTGTCTATAGGTCTGTCTATTTATCTGTCTAGCATTCATTCATTCATTCATTCATTCATTCATACATACATACATACATACATACATACATACATACATACATACATGCATTCATAGAAGCATATAATGAAAGAGTCCACCATTTTAGAGAGGGAGGGGAGGGAGGGAGGAAGGCAATAGAAGAGAAGAAAGGAAAGAGGGCTAGGATGGATGAGAGGGAGGAAGGAAGGAGGAATGGCAGTTAGAGGAAGGGGAAGGGAAAGAAGGAGAAAGGGTGGGAGGTAGGGAGGGAGGGAGGAAAATGGGCAGGGTGGATGGATGAGAGGGAGGAAGGAAGGAGGAAAGGCAATGGGAGGAAGGGAGGGAAAGGGAAAGAGAAGAAAGGAAGTAAGAATGTGAAAAAGAGAGTGAAGGGGGGAAAGGGAATGGGAGGAAGGGAGAAAAAGGGAAGGAAGGATTTCCTTTCTAATTCTGTGCTTCAACACCTTGTAACACTCAGCTACAACTCAGCGCAAAACAGCACAGACAAAAAAGAATTTCCTCCTACTTAAAGCTCATACTCAAAGTGTGTGGGCCCAGAAATATGTGGATATAAGAATGATATTTATTTGTTTATTTATTGATTGATTTTGTCCAATACACACTGAGGGTTTTAGTGGGTATACACATAGTAAAATACATGATGAAGGTTATAGAGGATATACTCATAGTAAAATATATCTAAAAAAGAATAGAAGAGAAAATATAGGAAGAGAAGAAAGGTATAGGAGATATAGGAGAGCAATAGGACAGGAGACGGAAGGCACTCTAGTGCACTTGTACTGACCTCTTAGGAATCTGGATAGGTCAACCATGGATAATCTAAGGGTAAAGTGTTGGGGGATTTGGGGATGACACTATCGAGTCCGGTAATGAGTTCCACGCTTCGACAACTCGGTTACTGAAGTCATATTTTTTACAGTCAAGTTTGGAGCGGTTAATATTAAGTTTAAATCTGTTGTGTGCTCCTGTGTTGTTGTGGTTGAAGCTGAAGTAGTTGCAGGACATTGCAGCATATGATCTTGTGGGCAATATTTAGATCATGTTTAAGGCATCTTAGTTCTAAGCTTTCTAGGCCCAGGTTTGAAAGTCTAGTCTCGTAGAGTATTCTGTTTCGAGTGGAGGCGTGAAGGGCTCTTCTGATGAAGTATCTTTGGACATTTTCAAGGGTGTTAATGTCTGAAATGCGATATGGGTTCCAAACAGATGAGTTGTATTCGAGGATGGGTCTGGCAAAAGTTTTGTAAGCTCTGGTAAGTAGTGAGAGATTGCCAGAGCAGAAGCTACTTAGGATTAGATTTACAACTCTTGAAGCCTTCTTGGCTATGTTGTTGCAGTGGGTTTTCACACTTAAATCTTTTGTTATTAGTATACTGAGGTCTTTAACCGAGTGGGGGTTATCTGTGATAATTTGATTATTCAGTTTGTATTTGGAGTTCTGATCCTTTTTGCCGATGTGCAGGATAGAGCATTTGCTGGTTGAGATTTGGAGTTGCCATGTGTTAGACCAATCAGAAACAGAATCTAGATCTTTTTGGAGAGTAGTTGTGTTATCAGTGGTGTTGAAGAGTTTTACATCATCAGCGAAGAGGACACAGTTGCTTGTGATGTAATCACAAAGGTCATTGATGTAGAGAATGAAGAGTGTTGGTCCCAGTACACTACCTTGGGGAACACCGCTTTTAACTGGGACGGGGGTGGATATGGTGCTTCCTATTTTGACCACTTGTTGTCTGTTTGACAGGAATGCTGTAATCCAGCTGTGGAGGGATCCTGAGATGCCATAGGATTTGAGTTTTAGGAGTAGTTTGTCGTGGACCACTGAATCAAAGGCTTTGCAGAAGTCGATATAAATTGCATCTATAGATTTCCCTTGATCTAGATGAGTTGTCGATATATTTTTTCAGTGGAGGAGCTGCAGGTTGCAGGATAGTTTTTTTCTGAATCCAAATTGTTTGTGAGAGAGCAAATTATTAGTTTCTAGATGGAGAGTAATTGATTTGTTTATAATTGATTCCATGGCTTTGCATGGGATGCAGCATAGTGATATTGGTCTGTAGTTATCGACAAGAAAGGGGTCTCCTTTTTTGAAGATGGGGATGACCATTGCTTTCAACCATAGCTTAGGAAGTGTGCTGGTTCTGAAGGATTTTTCAAAAATTATGCTTAGTGGTTCAGCTATGGAAGAAGAGAGCTTTTTTAGGAAGTAAGCACATAGACCGCCTGGTCCGACTGATAGAGAAGATTTAAGGTCACATAATGCTTTTTCAACTCGGTCTTCAGTAAAGTCTACTTGGGTTAGGACCAAGAGACTTAGCCATGGCATGATTCTATAGGTTGCCAAAGATCCATAAGGCAGCAGTGCCCCTACACCCCATTGTCTCCCTCCATAGCACCCCCCACATTTGGCCTAATCAAGTGTCTATGTGGTCAACCACCACACCTGGCCACCACCATCATTAGATCATCTATAGATTTTTTACAATGGCTGGAGGGAGTTGTGGTTGGGGAGGATGAGATGATGGTGTCGTTTGATGCCATGTTGCTGTTCACATCATCCCCCATAAGTTAGCAGTCCTGACTATAAAAGGACTATTTTATTTATTAATAGAGTTGAAAGGGACCGTTAGGTCATCGAGTCCAACCCCCTGCCTGAGCAGGAAACCCTACAGCACCCCAGCCAAATGGAAGTCCAATCTCCTCTTGAAGGTGTCCAGAGTTGGGGAGTTCACCACCTCCCCTGGCAGGCAGTTCCATTGGTTGATCGCTCTGACCGTCAGGAAGTTCTTCCTTATTTCCAGGTTGAATCTCTCCTTGGTCAGCTTCCAACCATTGTTCCTCATCCGGCCCTCTGGTGCCCTGGGGAATAAAGAGACCCCCTCCTCACCGTGGCAACCCCTCAAGTATCTGTAAACTGCTATCATGTCCCCTCTAGACCTTCTTTTTTCTAGGCTGTCCATGCCCAGTTCTCTCAATCTCTCTTCGTAAGTCTTGGTTTCGAGTCCCCTAATCATTTTGGTTGCTCTTTTTTGCACCTTCTCCAGAGTTTCGATGTCTTTTTTGTAGTGAGGTGACCAGAATTGGATGCAGTACTCCAGGTGGGGTCTGACCAGGGCATAGTAGAGTGGTATTAGTACTTCCCTGGTCTTGGAGCGTATTCCTCTGTTGATGCAGCTTAGGATTGAGTTGGCTTTTTTGGCTGTTGCTGCACATTGCTGACTCATGTTTAGTTGATTGTCCACCAAGACTCCAAGATCTCTTTCGCAGTCACTACTGCTGAGTGGGGTATCTCCCAGGCTGTATGTATGTCTAGGGTTCTTTTTGCCGAGGTGGAGGACTCTGCATTTGTCGGTGTTGAACCTCATTTTGTTGGTATGGGACCACTGTGATAGTCTGTCTAGGTCTTCTTGTACTCTGAGCCTGTCCTGAAGGGTGTTGGCTACCCCCGCCAGCTTGGTGTCATCTGCAAATTTTATTAGTTCCCCTTTTATTCCCTCGTCCAGGTCGTTGATGAAGATGTTAAAGAGTACAGGACCCAGGACAGAGCCCTGTGGTACTCCACTGTCTACTTTTTCCATGTGGATTTGGTGCCGTTGAGGACAACTCGTTGGGTGCGGTTGGTCAGCCAACTGTTTATCCATCTACATGTGTAGTAATCTACTCCATTTTTTTCTAGTTTGTGGATTAGGAGATTGTGGTCGACTTTATCGAAAGCCTTACTGAAGTCCAAGTATATGAGGTCCAATGAGTTGCGTTGGTCAACTGACTTGGTTATGGTGTTGAAAAATGATATGAGATTGGTTTGGCATGATTTGTTTCTGATGAATCCGTGCTGGCTATTGGATATGATCTTGTTTGTTTCTAGGAAGTGGGTAATGTAATAAAGGCCTCAGTAAACTTAGTTTATTACAGAACTCATGCCAAGCCTGGCAGGTACAGACTTAGAACGTTAACATACACACAGACTTATATATAACAAGCTGCCTGAGGCAGCACCCAATCCCCGCAGAGAGAAACTTCCCGCTTACATTGTAACTACGGGCTGGCGGCCAATCAGCACCCTGGATAGGGACGCCTATCGCACGGCTCTAATCTGCGGCTGTAACTGAGCAGATATAACAGGTAAGTTGTTTTTTGATCATTTTCTCCAGTATTTTTCCAGGTATAGAGGTCAGACTGATTGGTCTGTAGTTACCTGGGTCGGTCTTTTTGCCTTTTTTGTGGATGGGGACTATGTCAGCTCGCTTCCAGTCTTCCGGTAGGTCTCCAGTGATCCAGGATATTTGGTAGATGAGGAGGAGTGGTTCCGCTATGGTGTCTGCCAATTCTTTTAGGACTTTGGGGTGAAGTCCGTCTGGCCCTGGTGATTTGTATTCGTTGAGTTCCCTCAGGTAGTCCCTCACTGTGCTTTTGTCTATGTTGAGTTCGGTTCTGGGGCAGTTTGTTGCAGTTAAATTGCAGATTGGTTGGAGGGAGGTTCCCTTTTGTGTGAAGACTGTTGCAAAGTAGGCGTTGAGTAGCTGTGCTTGGTTATTGCTGTCTGTGATTTCTCTACCCTCTTCGTTTTTTAGTGTGACGATTGTTTCTTTGATTTTCTTCTTATTGTTGATGTGTTGGAAGAATCTTTTTTTGTTGTCTTTGATTTCCGCTGCAAGGTGTTGTTCATATTGTGCCTTTGCTGTTTTTATTTTTTGTTTGCAGGAACTGGCTGTTTGCTGATATTCCACTTTGGTTATGAGTCCTTCTTTCCTTTGTTTGTACTTAGCTTTTTTTTCCTTTTATGTCATCTGCGAGGGCTTTGTTTAGCCATGCAGGTTTAGTTTTGGTTTTCCTGTTTTTCCTTTTCATGGGGATTGCGTTGTTTTGGGCGTCTATGATGCTGTTTTTTAGGATCACCCAGGCTTCCTGAGTGGTTTTTCCTTCTAAGAGTTCGTTCCAGGGGCATTGTTCAAGGTTCGCTCTGAGCTTGTTAAAGTCCGCTTTTCTGAAGTCTGGGACTGTAGTGGTGTTGGGTATAGTAGCTAGTGATTGCACTATGTTGAATTTGAGGATGACGTGGTCGCTCTCTCCCAGTTTCCCTTCTTCTTCTGTTCCCTCTATTGTTTCTTCCCTGTTTGTTAGTATTAGGTCTAATATAGCATTCCCTCTGGTTCCTGTTTCAACTTTTTGGGTTAGAAAGTTGTCAGCTAGACTGGAAAGAAATTTGGCAGACTTTCCGCTTGGTGCTGAGTTAGTTTTCCAGTTGATGTCTGGGTAGTTGAAGTCCCCCATTATTGTCGTGCTGTGTTTGTTGCATATGTCTGTTAGTTGGCATGTGAAGCGGTCGTCCATTGTGTCTGTTTGATTGGGTCTATTATTGGAGATGGAACCAGGAAACACCAAAACCCTCAATGACGACAACCTCCTCCATTGTTGAAATTCTGTCTCAGATCTTATTTTATATTTGATGGCCAGCAATACGAACAAACAAAAGGGTGTGATTGCAGAGGAAGTCCTCCAGAGATTAGAACAGAAGGCAATGAAAGCTTACAAACCCAAGTTTTGGACACACTATGTTGATGACACATTTACCATCCTTGAACAACAAGATAAAGCCAGGTTTATGGGAATCCTCAATTCCAGATACCCGAATATCCAGTTCATGATGTAGGAAGAGGCCAATAACAAACCAGCCTTCTTCCTGGATGTGCAAATCAGCTCCATGGGAGCATAGACACAGTTGTATATCGAAAGACCACAAGTACGGATCACATTCTGCACAACAAGACCAATCACCCCACTGCACATAAAGTCAGCTGCATTCATACACTGTTTAATAGGATAGACACCCATTGCAGCACACTGACAGCCAAAGCAAAAGAGCAGACACATCTGCACGCTCAATGGTTATTCAATGAATTTTATCCGATGATGTATCATGCCTAGGGCATGACAGCTCACTGTATGCGCAAGTGGAACATCAGTGTGGAGGATGCTCCTATACATACAAGTGTATCCAAAACTGCTACACACATTTTTGCACCACATGGGGTTAAAGTGGCACACAAATCAGAACAAATGTTGAGGATAACAGTGATGTGCCCGAAAGAAGCACTACCCAAGGTGAATACATCCTCAGTAATCTACCATATTAACTGCAGCAACTGTACAGGCCACTATGTAGGAGAAAAAACAGAACAACTATGAACTAGGGTGCATGGACACAAGCTGGTGGTCCAACACAAGGAATGGTGCTCCCAGATCTGGGCGCACATGGAGGAGCATAGTCACGAGTTCAACTTCCGGGAGGCCAAGGTTATTGTCTAAAGAGGATGCCTCTTGTAAGAAGCCAGGTTATGTAACAACAACTCTATCAATAGACACATTGACTTACCACTGGCTTACCAGGCATTAAGGCACCAGGAAAGATTTAGTGGAGACTGATCGTCATTGGGGAATAGAGATCGGAGACACCCTCCCCCCCTCTTTAGGCATAGAGATTGACCCAGTGAAGACATGGCAAACCTGGACCGAGTGCAGGAAAGCCCAGCAGAGCAGCATCAGAATGGGATGGACGTGGTGGTGGTGGTGGTGAGGAATGACACAAACCAGTTACAAGATCAGGGGCCAAACAAATGAACTTGGTGGATGCAACAAGTGTGCCTGGGAGGGAGAGGAATAGTGATGAGCGGCGGGAGCTGGAGAAAATGCCTTCAAAGCAGGGTTGAAATGCTCCCGGTTTGCTCATTGCCTATTAGTCATCGGAGAGCCAGTAACAAAGGGACCATGAGGCTCCACCCACCTGCCCAGAGGCTGCCGTTTGGGGTTCTTTTATTCTCTACATATGCGCAAATGGCAGGTGGATGGAGCCTCGCACTGCTTTCACTACCCACTCTATGATGACTGACAGGCATGAGCAAACCGGGAGCATTTCATCCACCCCTGGCTCAAAGTAATACCTGACAACTCATCCTTTATTCCCCCCCCCCCAGCTGGGGAGAGAAAGCACAAGCAATACACAATAGGGAAGGAGATAACAGAAGCCATACCTCCATTGGTCAGCGTGACTAAGACAAAAACAACAAAGCTAATTACATGGATTGGGCCCATCATGTGCAAAATGACTAAACTGATCTGTAACACATAAAGGCAAGCATTTCTGTTAGTACTATATACATAACTGGTTGGGTTTGGCAATAAATAAAACAAACCAACAATGTATGCGTAAATGTATTGAAACACTATTGCTTAAGAGCTAGTGTTATGGATGGCCATAACAGGGAGACAGAAGCATAGTTCTCTCTCTCTCTCTCTCTCTCTCTCTCTCTCTCTCTCTCTCTCTCTCTCTCTCTCTCTCTCTCTCTCTCTCTCTCTCTCTCTGCTATTTCTATTATGTTCTCTGTGACTGCTGTAGTAGAAACTGTGTGTTAAATACTGGTTTATGTATTTGAAAGCTGAACAAGTAAGACTTATAGTATTGTATATGTATTGACTGATTTAACTGTGTATGACTAGGACTGTTCTTGACTAAGATATTTGCCAAAGTAAATAATATTTTATACACATAATGTATCTGGATTGCATTACTGAACCATTACTCGTATCTCTGGGCTGTCAGCAGGATATCTGCTAGAACTCCACGTTTCCTCTATGTATGTATATCTTTGAAAACTCAGAGATCACCCTGCACACACACTCTGACGATGTTAGCAGGGGCTAACAAAATCTTATACAGCCACTCTTCCCAATCTTTTTTCTTCTGCCAAAGTTTTCTTTTAATAGAATTTATTAATCTTCTATTATTTTCTTTAAAGACGGTAATACAATAAGTACAATACGTAATTCTGCATTGTTACATTTATACAATTAATCACATTATGTTTTTGTTACAATAACTAGAATACTTGTACATTTCTATTTACATATTGATATATTATACTTCTATTTTTGCTGTTTCTTTTCATTTTTGTGGTGATATGGAATATTAAATACTTGATAGTCTTGGTATAATTTTTCCTAAATATTCCTAAGAGAAGGAGTTATGATGTAAATTCTATTTAGGATTGGATGATATCTTTCATCCATTTGTGTATCCTAATCAAAAATCTTTTTGCATCGGGACACAACCACCACATGTGAAAGAAGGTGCTTTGATTTTTTTTACACTGCCAACAAATCAGATTTAAATTTGGATAAATTTTTGCCAATCATGTTGGAGCCAAATACCATCTATAACACATTTTATAATAATTCTCTTTGTATGGTACTGATTTGGATAATTTGAGATTTCTATTCCCTCTGCCAAAGTTAAAGTCTGTTTCAACTTTTCTTCTTCCTGGCACTGAGCATTTAAGTGTTGCTATGACAGTGATGGGCCTAGAGGGGGAGGAGAAAGGCAACAATCATATTTTGAAAGTCAGGATCTTGGTAGGAAATTATACTTTTTAGCTACCTGAGAAATATCATTTTCAGTTTAGCAATTGTCCGGATAGAGAGAGAAAGACCTCTGGTCTATCTTGCCAGCTGGAAATTGTAATTGCTTGTTTTGTTCCTTCCCTTCCAGCATATCTCCTTTGCAGTTAATCTTAAAATTGGCTCAGCTGGTAATCCGTTAGCTAACCATCCTTCTCTTTATTATTCAAAAAGAAGTAGGAGGAGGAGGAGGAAGGGGAGGAGGGGGAGAGGAGGAAGAAGATGGGGAGGAGGAAGAAGGGGAGGAGGAAGAAGAAGAGGAGGAGGAGGAAAAGGAAGAAGAGGAGGAGGAGGAGGAGGAGGGAGAGGAGGAGGAAGGTGGAGGAGGAGAAAAATAACTGTGGTATGCAACTGGCTTTTCTCTTGAAAATGTTTCATTACCCAACCAGGGAATTTCATCAAATGCTAGCATTAACTGGATTCCTTCTAGAACTGAAGATGTTACTAAGTTGGGTCATGAAACATCTGCAAGAAAACATTTGAACTGAGGGAGCATCATCTGCCTCATCCTCTCCCACCAGCAGTGATGATGTTCCCTAATTGGGTCATGAAACAGAGGAGGAGGAGGAAGAAGAAGAGGAGGAGGAGAAGGAGGAGGAAGAGGAAGAACAACAAGAAGTTGTTTAAAAGAGAGAAATCATCCACTCCCATTTCCAATGAAGAATATTTGTAGCTCAGGATTGAAATGATGGCTCCTTGGTGCTCTCTGAGCTTGGTGGTTTTCTTGCAGATATTTTATTTCCCAAATTAGGTAATACAATCAGTGCTCGAAGGGATAGGTTTGGTTGTGATAAGGAGGAGGAGGACAACTATGGAGGTTTTGATGCTCTCTGAACTTGCAGTTTTCTTGCAGACATTTCATAATACAAGTAGTATTTCATTTCAGTGCTAGAAGGGTGTGGGGTTTGGAGGGAGGTGGAGGAGGAGGGAGAGGATGAGGAGGAAGAGGAAGAGGAGGAAAAGAGGAAGAAGAGGAGGAGGAGGAAGAGGAAGAGGAGGAAAAGAGGAAGAAGAGGAGGAGGAGGAGGAGGAGGAGGAGGGAGGTCCTTGGTGCTTTCTGAACTTGGTTGTTTCCTTGCAAATGTCTCATGACCCAACTAGCTATCAGCATGAGCACTAGAA
Organism: Erythrolamprus reginae; assembly: GCF_031021105.1. Lineage (NCBI taxonomy): Eukaryota > Metazoa > Chordata > Lepidosauria > Squamata > Dipsadidae > Erythrolamprus > Erythrolamprus reginae. The sequence goes on along the minus strand of NC_091959.1, from coordinate 30,876,899 downwards.
GGGAGTGAGGTTTGCAAAGAGGAGAAGAATGTTCCTTCCCATCCAATTTGGGCTCGAATAGGAGATTGCCAATTTTGATGCTTGAGGTCTTCACATTTTGCTAAGACTGTAGAAAAGACGTTCGTGACTGGATTGATTGGAGGCATTCGTACATCACTGGGAGCCATAAATCCTGATTTATAGGGCAGGATGGCGAGTTTCATGAACATAGAAAATCCTAAACAAAACCCACCGCAGCAAGGAAGAATAAATGATGCCAAGCCCTGAGTGCCAAGCAGAATCAATTGGCAGAAATATGCAGAATGTTGTCTATAATTCTTCTTAGCCCCGAAGCTGCTTTGGAAAGAAAATTTCAAGGGCTGCATTCGGATGCGCGCACTGTGGGATGAGAGACAGTGGCAGTGAAACAGAGAGAAACCAAATTATTATTATTATTATTTTGGAAGGCTAAAACATTGACAAATGCTCCCTACTTCCAACCATACAATGCTGATAGAAGGCCTGAGATTTTTCCAACTTTGGTTTAACTGTGGGGACCTGTGGGAAACCGGGAAAGGCTAGTGAAGGTTTCATAAGAATAATAATGAAGCCTACAAGGCTCAAAAAAGCATTTCTATTTGGGGGTGGTTTAGAAAAAGGCACGCGTTCCATGAGTAAAAATCTGTAACTCTTGGGAAGCAGAGGAAGAAAAACCACTCATCCATCACTTCTAGAGCTCGGGCTCACATTGGTGGGGGTTAGAAAAGCCCGTTGTTGTTAAACCCTTGTACCAGGGAAGACTCTGAACTTATCAAGCCGTTACAGAAATGGAGAAAGAAAAGCACCTCTTAATAGCTTTTGCTTGTTAATTATCTGTTTACATGAAATCGCTAGCCCTCCGCTTTGTATGCGATGAGTGCTGGGGAAATCATCGATGGAGGATTGTTTGCAAGAAGGAAATGGAATTCCTGAGCATTGTAGATTTGTACTGAGGGATGTCACTCACCCCTCTTAGAAGAAGTAAAAGTAAAAAAATAAAAATAAAAATAAAAATAATAGTTGTTGTTTTGATATTGTTATTACTACTATTGTTGTTGTTGTTATTGTTATTTTGTTGTTGTTGTTGTTGTTGTTGTTATTATTATTATTATTATTATTATTATTATTATTATTATTATTATTATTATTTCAAATGCCAGCTGTGCCAAAAGACCTCAGCTGGCATTTGAAAAACAGCAAGCATTGACAAAATCACTATCTGTCAGTTGCAAGAGACCACCGTATTTGGATCTGCGTGCATCATACAAAAATACATCACACAGTCCTAGATGCTTGGGAAGCAAATCAACTCTGTGCTATTGTCAAGGAGACTAAATGGACATGTCTTTCAGGCAAGGAGAAAACAGAATAAGAATAACAACAGAGTTGGAAGGGATCTTGGAGGTCTTCTAACCCACTGTTTAGGCAGGAAACCCTACACTACTTCAGACAAATGGTTATCCAACATCTTCCTAAAAACATCCAGTGTTGGAGCCTTCACAACTTCTGGAGGCAAGCTGTTCTCTGGATTAATTGTTCTAACTGTCAGGAAATTTCTCCTTAGTTCTAAGTTGCTTCTCTGCTTGTTCAGCTTCCACCCATTGCTTCTTGTTCTACCCTCAGGTCCTTTGGCAAATAGCTTGACTCCGTCTTTGTAGCAACCCCCAGAGATATTGGAACACTGCTATCATGTCTCCCCTGGTCCTTCTTTCATTAAATCAGCCATGCTCGTTCCTGCAACCCGTTCTTCATATGTTTTAGCCACCCAGTTCCCTAATCATCTTTGTTCTTCTCTGCGCCCTTTCTAGAGTCTAGAGGTTTAGAAAAAGATTTAGAAAATATTTTGAGAAATATTTTTTCTAAAGCAGAATATTATATTCCTGTTGTGTCCGTAATGGCTACCTTGTTTCAACTGTAAATAGTTTCTTCCTGTTTAAAGCGCTGTCTGAGCCGAAGTCAGGAAGTCGCTCCTGATTGGCTCAGACGCGGCTGCTCCTTGCTTTGGCGGGAACCGCAAAAGTATAAAAGAAGCGGTTTCTCCCAGGCAAAGCAGATCGGTACTCGCTAAAGTCACTTGCCTTGCTGAGCTGTCACTTCTCTTTCTCTGAGCTGAAATAAAGTACCGTTCTAAGATTACCGGCGTCTGGATTCATTTCACTGGCGACGACGGAAGAAAGAAACCACGCTTGCACCATGAGCAACATACAAATCGGCCGGGCTCCCGAATTCTTCGATCCCGAAAAGACTTCATGGGACGACTACATGGCCAGCTTCGAGATCTTCCTCGAAGCTGCGGGCATAGAGGACGCCGACGCCGACCGAAGAAGGGCCATTTTTCTAAACTACTGCGGCCCAGAGATCCGAAACCTCGCCCAGACGCTCACCGAACCACAGCCAGCAAGAACCGTCACTTGGGACGCCCTACAAACCAAGCTTGCGGGCCATTTCAAGCCCACGAAGCCAGCTATGGTTTTCCGGCACCAATTCTCGAGGATGGCCCAGACAGAGACGGAATCGATCAACCAGTTCGCAACGCGGTTTCGAACGGTGCTTGCCAAATGCAAGTTTGACAACCCGGAAGCTCGCCTCACCGATGCCCTAGTTTTCGGCATGAAAAACGCCTCAGTGAGGAACAAACTCCTCACCGAAGACGAACCAACGCTACAAACCGTGATCAAATTAGCTCAAACCGCAGAGGTCGCCGACGCCGCGGCCAAAGAGCTGAAGGAAAACGAACGGCGAGAAGTCATTGCCAAGATCGACTCCGCTTTTCACCGCGTCGAGGGATCAGACGACCTCATCCCGTCAGCCCAGAACGAGGACAACTGCCTCCTGCTGCAAGACCAGCCGAGACAGCACCGAGCTCCTCACCACACAGCCCCTTGCGCCGGCTGCCGGGGAAACCACCAGCGCCAACGATGCCCCTTCCGGGATGCCATTTGCCGCCGCTGCAACCGACGAGGCCACATCGCCGAAGCCTGCAGAGCATCGGCGCCAGAAGAAGCCTTCTCCACACTGCGCAATCAACGAGGCCAACACCAGTCGCCCCAACCGCGAGAAAACCGACCTCCCCGCTTTTCAAACCGAAGGAACTACTCAGCCGCTAACCGCGACTACTCAAAAGGTAACACTAGATTTTCCGTGAATAACACGGCAACGAAAAATGGGGGCAAAATTGTAATCTCATTACTGCTTAACAACAAACCATGCTCCATGGAACTGGACACGGGGTCTAAATACACCATCATGCCATGGGAGAAGCTCAAATTATACATGCCTAATCTATCTAAAGATGACTTATTGCAAACCTCATTGGTGATTAGAGATTTTCAAGGGGGGGTAATCTCTGTGTTGGGCAAATTGAATGTACCTATTGTGTTTAAGGATGTTAAATGTACCCTCCCTATGATTGTGGTTACAGGGGCTAAGCATTCTCTCCTGGGTTTAGCATGGATGGAACCTTTAGGAATTGAAATTTCTGGAGTTTGTACTATTAGCTCGAATAGCATGCCTGATTTCCTACAAGAATTCCCCGAAGTGTTTAGCCCCACTCTAGGGACTTACAAAGGGCCCCCCATCTTGTTCTCTATTGACCCAAAGATTCCGCCTATTCGACTCAAACCCCGCAGGGTACCCCTTCCGCTCCTTCCCAAACTGGATCTGCAGCTAGACAAGCTCATAAGCCAGGGCATTTTGGTTCCAGTGGAGCAGGGTCCCTGGGAGACACCCATAGTCACGCCTTTAAAGCCAGATGGCTCATTAAGAGTCTGCGCTGACTACAAATCAACTTTAAATAAGGCTCTCCAACATCACCCTTACCCCATTCCAGTTGTACAACAACTCCTGCACTCCCTGGGGGAAGGGAAAAGGTTTGCAAAGATTGACCTCGCCCAGGCTTACCAGCAGCTAACAGTCGATGAACAAACAGCAAAAGCGCAAACAATTGTAACCCACAGGGGTGCCTTTAAATGTACCAGACTGCAGTTTGGAGTGAGCATAGCCCCAGGCATATTTCAAAGTATAATGGAACGCCTATTAGCAGGCATAAAAGGGGCCATTCCCTATTTTGATGATATCTTAATTGCAGGGGAAAACCAGGAACAGCTAAACAAAAGAATAAGGGAAGTACTTAAGAGGTTGCAGGACAAAGGACTAAGAATTAAACCAGACAAATGTGTGTGGGGGACAAACAGTGTTGAATTCCTAGGGTATAAAATTGATGGAGAAGGTATCCACCCCACAACCGAGAAACTGAGAGCCATCAGAGAAGCCCCAGAGCCACAAAATAAGACAGAATTGCAAGCTTTCCTAGGCCTTCTTAACTTCTATTCCGTTTTCTTAAAACAGAAGGCAACAGTAGCAGAGCCTCTACACCGTTTGCTCCAGAAAGAAGCCCTTTGGACATGGGGGAAAACTGAACACGAAGCCTTTATTCAAATAAAACAGCTGTTGACTTCTAAGAGTGTTGTAGTCCAGTATAGCACCTCATTACCCATCAGGCTTACGTGCGACGCCTCCCCGTATGGCGTGGGAGGGGTGTTGGCTCACATCTTGCCAAATAATACAGAGGCTCCAATTGCTTTTTTCTCCAAAACAATGACAGATACCGAAAGGAACTATAGCCAGCTAGATAAGGAGGCTCTAGCTTTAGTGGCAGGGGTGAAGAAATTTCATAACTACCTTTTTGGGAGGAGTTTTGAATTGGTTACAGACCACAAGCCCTTACTGGGACTTTTAGCCCCCGACAAGCCTACTCCCCCATTTATGTCCCCAAGACTAATAAGGTGGGCCCTTTTCCTCTCAGGATACCAATACGAACTCATCCATAAAGGGGGTAAAACCATCAACCACGCAGATGGTCTCAGTAGGTGCCCTATGGCAGAATTAGTAGTAGACCCTGCCCCATCTGCAGATGTACTAATGATAGAACTAGATGACAAACCGCTAGTCACGGCAAAGGAGGTGGCTACACACACACAGCAAGACCCCCTCCTAAAACAAGTAGTAAATTGTGTACTTAAAGGTTGGCAAAATGACTCGTTGAAACCTGAATTGTGTGATTTTAAGACTAAACGTTTGGAATTGTCATATGTAAAGGGTTGTTTATTATGGGGGGATAGAGTGATCATCCCTAAAACCCTAAGAGTAAAGGTACTCAAAATGTTACATGTAGGCCATCCTGGGATTGTCAGGATGAAAGGCCTAGCCAGGGGACATTTATGGTGGCCAGGTTTAGATGCAGACATTGAGAACTGGGTAGCCAAATGTGACCCGTGCCAAGAGTCACGGCCTAACCCCCCCAAGACAACCCCAGCAGAGTGGGAGCAACCTGCAGGACCATGGTCCAGAATTCATATCGATTTTGCAGGGCCAGTGGGGTCACAATACTTCTTAATAGTAGTCGATGCATTTTCTAAATGGGTAGAAATCATTGCAATGAGCAACATAACCACGTGTGCCACCATCAAGGTATTGAGCAGACTGTTTGCTACCCATGGTTGCCCAGATATCCTAGTATCTGACAATGGGCCACAACTAACAGCCAGACAGTTTGAATTGTTTTTAGACAACCTAGGAGTCAGACATGCACTCATCTCAGTTTACTCACCCTGGGCTAATGGATTGGCAGAACGTTACGTTCGGGTAGCTAAGGAAGCCTTACGTAGGTCAGGCCCTGGGGATGTACAACAAAATCTGGACCAATTTCTGTTAACCCAACACATCACCCCAAACTCGCACACGCACATAAGCCCTGCTGAGTTGCTAATGGGTAGGAAATTAAGGTCACCACTAGATAGATTACACCCAAGGTTCTGTGAAAATAACCAAATGTCTGTAAAACCTGAAAGAGAAATGTATTTGGGACAAAATGTATTTGTTAAGAATTTTGATGGGGGTGTAAACTGGAAAAAAGGAATTATTGTTAAGCAAACTGCTCCAAAGACATATGTTGTAAAAATGGAGGATGGTCGAATGTGGAAGCGGCACATTGACCACATACGTAAACGTGCGGAAAATGCTCTACAGCAAACCGCTAACACGGCCTCTCCCAACTCTACAGACGACAACACGCTACCCGAACTAATTGACACGCAATTGGACTTATCGGGACGAGGGGAGGCCTCCAGCGACGCCGAGCCATCGTCCTCCTCCGAAATCAACAACCAGCAGGCCGACGCACAAGCAAGGCCACAGCCGCACCGGGAGAGCAGCAGCGAGCCAACTTCCACCGTCGAGACTGAGGACATAACTGAACTGCGCAGGTCCGAGCGATCCTCGCGAAGACCAAGCAGATTGGACGATTTTGTCACATGGCTTTCCTAATGGATGCATCCAAACTAAGGAGGGAGGGGTGTTGTGTCCGTAATGGCTACCTTGTTTCAACTGTAAATAGTTTCTTCCTGTTTAAAGCGCTGTCTGAGCCGAAGTCAGGAAGTCGCTCCTGATTGGCTCAGACGCGGCTGCTCCTTGCTTTGGTGGGAACCGCAAAAGTATAAAAGAAGCGGTTTCTCCCAGGCAAAGCAGATCGGTACTCGCTAAAGTCACTTGCCTTGCTGAGCTGTCACTTCTCTTTCTCTGAGCTGAAATAAAGTACCGTTCTAAGATTACCAGCGTCTGGATTCATTTCAATTCCCTTAAAATAAAAATGGAAATCTTAAGGGAGGCAGAAACTCAGAGCTTCACCACTACCACCACCCTGCCCCCCTCCCCCGGAGATATTCGGTGCCCATTGAGAAAGACGGCGAGCAGGCGTGTGAGAGAAGAGCTCCGCTCTCCCAAGCCTGATTTTGCAATTCGGGGGGTTGAAATTCGGCTGAATTTTGACACATCCACATTAGAGAGGTGGCTGGAGTAGCGAGGGTTCCTCCAAGCACGGAGGTGTGAAGCAAGCACCCCGTGTGCAGGAGTGAGAACCTCGCAAACCTCGAAGCAAGAGAATCACCAACCAACATGGTGATGTTAGTGCTGTGACAGCCCAGTGCAACAGAGGAAGCAAGAGAGTGTAACTACAATCCTATTTACAAAGAAGAAGTACCCAAGTATGATAACAAATATATATAGTCAAATTAATGGAAGATTAAGTTAAGAGAGAGCAGCAGCGTGGGACCCACCAAAGTGGCTACTCAGTGGTGGGGGAGAAAAGACAAAAAAAAAAATTCTACTGAGAAACCCGGAAGACCCGGAAGACGTTTGGAATTTAAACCTAAAACAATAGGAGTGGACTACCAAGCACCCTGTGGAGGAGAAACCTGAAAAACAACTTAAATAACTTAACAACTGTTTGTAAGTTTTGTGACTAAAAGAAAGGGTGGTAAATATTAACTTCTGAAAAAAAGCCAAACGACGGAGACTGCAGGAACTACGGAATTTGCGGAAATAGCGGTAGTGACGGAGACACGGAGATACGGAGGTTACTGGGAGATCGGAAAAGGGAGGAAGTGCTCCGAAGCTTAAAGAAGTTTAAAGAATAAGAATAAACGGTAAAGAGCTGAGGTCCACCACCAAGGGAATAAATAAACAGCAGCGGTGGAGTGTGCTTGGAAGTGACGAAGGAGCCTGCAGAAGCCGACGAGATAAGCGGAGATGTGCCAAAAGAAGGTGCAGAGAAGAGGAACATCGGGGAAGGAGGAAGTTAGCTTAATTAAGCACCTATTTATATCTCTCTCCTTTCTTTTTTACCTTCCCTAAATCAAAAAAACTGACCAACTGATTAACCAATTAACTTCCTCCCTGATTAATGGATTAACTGATGAATTGCAATTTATAGCGGAAGAAAAAGAAATTTGACCGAACTTTGATTGAACTTTGATTGAACCCTTATTGAACTCTGATATACTGAACTTGAATGCGAACTCAAAAATTTAAGGACGAAGAATTAGGTAAAACCCCACAACAAATAGAAGGGCTGATTATTATTATTTTCTGGATGAATTGAATTCCTATGAAGTGAATGGTATTAACAATACAATGAAATAAATAATTAATCTTTATTTCTATCCTAGCTATAACATATCTACAATATCTATACTTAGAATATATATATTAACTTAATAATATTAATATTAATACTACCATTGAATATATTGAATTATATTGTATGAATTATACTGATCTATTGGAGTAAAGGAAGAGGGGAAAAAATAGGGGGGGAATATAAGAAAAGAACAATAACAGCTCATTAACAAGTAGCTTAATATCAAAAGTCTAACTGCGCATTATATACCTTAAATCTAACTATATATTAGATTTATTTGATTCCAAGAAAATATTAGACATACAAGTTAATAATCAATTAAATCAATTAAAAAGATCAAAATGGCAACTTTCCAGAAATATACCAAAAAAAACATCCGGCTCTCCCTCAACCCAAAAATCAATAGTTAGCATGTTAGCAACTGAAAAGGCCAGCGGTACCGGTAATATTAGCAATACCCCACAAACAACGCAGGAAGCATTAATGGCAATTCAAGAAACAATGCTCAAACTGCAGGAAAAATTAGATAGGAACCATGAGGCAATGAGGGAAGATATGCAAAAAATGGATAATAAAATTGAAATAATTCATCAAATCTTGGAAAAAAATGAAAGAAGAATAGAACAAATTGAAAAGAAAGTAGAACAAAATGATAAAAAATAGTAACAATGGATGACAAATTGATACAATTAAATAGAGAGTTAGAAGAATCTATAATTAATTTTGAGATCGATAGAGCAGAATTTTATGTCAGATTCCAAAATGTAGAAGAGGAGAAGATGAGAATTTAGTAGAGACAATGACAGAAATGATAGCTACAAAAAGACAAACAAGAAACAGCTAATGGAATAGATGCGATTTACAGGGTGAATACTAACTACACCCGAAAACATAAGCTTCCTAGGGAAGTACATGTGAGATGTGTAAAAAAGGAGATTAGAAATGAAATATTAAAAATCACAAAAGATGAAGTAATAATTCATAATGGGAAGGAACTTAGAGTTCTTAAGCAAATCCCCAAGAAATTAAGGGACAATCGAAGAGGATACCGACCGTTGGCAGATCTGTTAAATCAAAGGAAAATTACATTCAGATGGTTAATTCCGGAGGGGATGCTTATCACATGGAAAGGGAAAAAAATAAAAGTAAATAATGAGCTTATGGCACAGGAATTTTATGATGAATTCATAGCGGAAGAGAGGGTGGAAACAGGAAGTCAAAAAGAGATAGAAGAACCCCAGATAGATTCAGATAGCGGGAAAGAAGGACCCTCTAAAGATATAGAACAGGAGGAAGGAAGAATATTAACAAGAGCACAGAAAGAAAACAGGACAAACAGAAGACAAATAAGGAATTAAAGGGGGATGGGAACAGAGATTAAATTAATCTCAATTAATGTAAATGGCTTAAACTCATTTATGAAAAGAAATAGTATATTCAATAAATTACAAAAACAAATTTTAGACATTGTTTGTCTACAGGAAGTACACATTCCACAAAAAAATGAAAAGCAATTAGAAAATGAGAAAATTGGGAAAGTATTTACGTCCTTATCACATAATAAAAAAAGAGGGATTGCAGTTTATGCTAAAAAAGAATTAGATCCAAGGAAAATATATGCAGATAATAGGGAAGAACTTTAATCATGACAGTAAAAATTGTTAATGTATTTGTATCATTAGTAGTAATTTACGCACCAAATAAAAATTTTAAAAAATTCTTCTATAACTTGCACCAGAAATTGATTGAATTAGAACTAGAAGACATTTGTATGATAGGTGACTTTAACGGTATTATTGATCCCATTAAGGATTATAAAAGTGCTAATAAAAATCGATATAAAAAAAGAAAAGTACTGTACTGCCAAAAACATTTGATCAGATGTGTGAAGAATTAAACTTGAGGGATTGTTGGAGAACAAGGAACCAAAGTAAAAAAGAATATACAGTACATTCTACTCCAATGCACACCAAAGCTGGTCCAGGATTGATATGGCGTGGGTTAATAATAAGATAGGAAACTTAATAAAACAAATTCAAATTGATAAAAATGATTGGGCTGATCATAACCCAATAAAAATTATATGGAATGGGGAGGAGAAGGAAAATAGGGGTTGGAGATTAGATTTACAACTATTAAAAGAACAAGAATATATAGATTGGATTGAAAGAGAAATGAAATTATTTTTAAAAGAAAATAACAATCCAGATACCTCCCTCCAGAATTTATGGGATACAGCAAAAGCCTATCAAAGAGGCTTAACAATAGCCTATAAATCAAGAAAAAACAAGGAAAAAAGACAAAATCAAAAAGAGTGGATATTTAAATTAGGAAAATTAGAAAAAGAATCCCAAAAAGACCCAGGAAATCTAAACATAAGGCAACAAATTATGCTGATAAAACATAAACTAGAATTAATAGAGATAGAAGAAGAAACAAAGAAACTAAGAGAAGTAAAACAAAATCAATTTGAGCACGCTAACAAACCTGGTAGATGGCTATCGTATAAATTGAGAAAAGAAAGAGAGAAAAAATTAATCCAACAATTAACAGATAAAAGAGAAACAACACATTACCAGTTTAAAAAAAGAAAGAAATTGCATTAGAATACTATAAAGAATTGTACAGTGAAGAAAATATTAAGGAAGGAGATATATTAAAATATTTAGAGACATGTAAAATCAACTTAATAAGTAAAGAAGATAAAGAAATATTAAACAAAGAAATAACAAAAGAAGAATTGGAAAGAACAATTATGAAACAGAATAATAATAAAACACCAGGCCCAGATGGCTTCCCAATTGAATTCTATAAGGCAACATTCCATATAACGGGAGAATTATTATTAGAAATTTATAATAAAATGTTAACGAATGGAGAATGCCCGGTATCATGGCAAGAAGCTAACATAACGCTGATACATAAAGAAGACACAGATCCAAAGTATATTAAGAATTATAGACCAATATATCTGTTAAATGTAGACTACAAAATTTATATGTCAATTATAGCAGACAGATTTTAAAAAATATTAAATAAAATAATACACTCTGATCAGAATGGTTTCCTACCTAACAGACAAATTAGAAATAATATAAGAATTACATTAAATATGCTAGAATATTATGAAAGCCATAATGAGGAGTTTGCAATGCTATTTCTAGATGCTGAGAAAGCCTTCGATAACCTCAATTGGAACTTCTTTAACAAATTAATAAATACTATGGATTTAGGAGACAACTTTGAAAATACAATAAATAAAATATACTCCAAACAAAAGGCAAGGATAATTATAAACGGAGATTTAACCAATACATTTGATATTAAAAAAGGAGTGAGACAAGGCTGTCCACTATCTCCCTTAATATATATAATGTCTATAGAAATACTATTAAACCGAATTAGAGGGGAATCATCAATACAAGGCACCCAAATTAAACAGCAAATATATAAAACACAGGCTTTCGCTGATGATCTGGTCTTCTTCTTAGAAAATAATAATAATAATAATAATAATAATTTATTAGATTTGTATGCCGCCCCCTCCGAAGACTCAGGGCGGCTCACAACAAGCGATAAAACAATATTGTACTGGCACAAATCTAATATTAAGAAAAACTAAAAACCCTATCAATTTAAAAAAACCAAACAACACATACATACCAAACATAAATTATAATAAGCCTGGGGGAAAGGTGTCTCAAATCCCCCATGCCTGGCGGTATAGATGGGTCTTAAAAAATCCAGTTAGCTCAATGGTATACTTAGTAAAAGAATTAGAGAATTATGGGAAAGTGGCTGGCTTAAAAATAAATAGGAATAAAACTAAAATATTAACCAAGAATTGTAATCAAGATTTAAATAAATTATTAATAAAAGAAACAGGTTTCCAAATAGAAAAAAAAATTAAATATCTAGGGATTTGGTTTACGACAAGGTATTCTTCACTGAAAGAACTAAATTATATGAAATTATTAATTAAAACAAAAGAAGATTTAGAAAAATGGTCAAACTTAAATTTATCCTTAATGGGAAGGATCAATACAATAAAGTCTAATATACTTCCAAGGTGGCTCTATCTCTTCCAAACAGCACCAATACAATTAAACAAATCGTTCTTTGCAAAAATAAATAAAATAATTTCTAAATTCATCTGGTGCAACAAAAAACCAAGAATAAACATGAAAGCCCTACAAGATTTAAGAACAAGAGGAGGATTCGGTTTACCCAACTTAGAAATATACCACCAAGCCACTAAATTACTATGGATTAAAGAATGGGTCAACCTTGGAAATTCTAGAATTCTAACAATAGAAGGCCACGATATAAATGAAGGACGGCACGCACATTTGTGGGGAAAAGAACATTCAAAACACTCTCAGTTTAACCCTGCTGTTATGTTCGAAAAAACTCCCTAATGTTATGTTCCCGGGTCTATTTGACCCGGACTGCAAATTGATCATTTTAGGTACTTATATTTGGTCTTTTTGAAAGCTTTTTTCACCTGGAAACAAGTTTGAACATTTCTGCACACAATGGAATGAAAATTGAAGTGAAGAAATTAACCCTTATTGGTTTATTTTGCACATAAATGTGCCTCCCCCCTGTTTTTGTGAAAGTTTTTTCAATTTATGGATAGTTTTGCTTGCAAAATCCATTCTATTTTACTAAAGTTGGTGTGGGATTGGTAGCTTGAACCTTTCTGAACATAATGATATGAAAATTGAACTGAAAAAATGATCCTTATTGGTTTATTTTGCTCATAAATGGGCCCCCATGCTTATACTCAAATAGGCTTATACTCGAGTAGGCTTATACTCGAGTATAAAACGATATGGTCTTATATTAAAAAATAAACCAATAAGAATCATTTTTTTCAGTTCATTTCTATTTTTCTTATGTTTAGGATTGTTCAATTTAGTATATCAAAACTTTTGGGTTTATTGATAATTTTGCCTGCAAAATGCATTCTATTTTACTATTCTATTTTGGTGTGGGATTGGTAGCTTGAACCTTTCTGAACATAATGATATGAAAATTAAACTGAAAAAAAGGATCCTTATTGGTTTATTTTGCTCATAAATGGGCCCCCATGCTTATACTCAAATAGGCTTATACTCGAGTATAAAACAATATGGTGTTATATTCAAAAATAAACCAATAAGAATCATTTTTTTCAGTTCATTTATATTTTTCTTATGTTCAGGATTGTTCAATTTAGTATATCAAACCTTTTGGGGGGAAATTCCTTAGGGATTTGTAGCCTTAAAAAATATAAATTGACACGAAATTCAGAAAGGATGGGGGAGGGGCTTTTTGATCAAAATAAAAATATGTCTCAATTTTTCCAGTTCAATTTTCATATCATTATGTTCATAAATGTTCAAACTAGTTTTCCAGTTGAAAAAGTTTTCAAAAAGGTCAAATTCAAGTACCTAAAAAAATTATTTTTGGTCCGGTCATATACGAACAGAAACAGACTCGAAGTGATGATTTTTTTTTGCCCAGAAAACAATTAGCCACCACCCCAAAAATATTTTTTGATGATCAGCATTGTTAAATTGAGTAAATGAATGCCTAAGATTTTAAAGAATATTTCGGATTTGGAGCATAAAAAAATAAAAAGTGAAAATGGTTGCAAGCAGCCGAGGGGAGGGGGAGGCCTTATTTCTGATGTTAAAAACCCAGTAAGAATCATTTTTGTCAGTTCCTTTATATTTTTCTTATATTCAGAAATGTTCAAGCTACCAATCCCACACCAACTTTAGTAAAATAGAATGGATTTTGCAAGCAAAACTATCCATAAATTGAAAAAACTTTCACAAAAACAGGGGGGAGGCACATTTATGTGCAAAATAAACCAATAAGGGTTAATTTCTTCACTTCAATTTTCATTCCATTGTGTGCAGAAATGTTCAAACTTGTTTCCAGGTGAAAAAAGCTTTCAAAAAGACCAAATATAAGTACCTAAAATGATCAATTTGCAGTTCGGGTCAAATAGACCCGGGAACATAACATTAGGGAGGTTTTTTTTCAGCAAGAAAGAAACCCCCCACCCCTCAAAAAAATTCTCATAGAGAAAACCCCTGAAATGATGAAAAGTCATGAAATTTCAAGTTTCAGATATGCAGGGAAAATTTTTTACAGGGACTCAAACTTGGCTTCGGGTCACATACGACCTGAACAGAACAGCAGTTAAACAACACCAAATTCGAAATACACTATTGACACACTGGCGGAAAGTCAGGAAAAAACACTACAATGAAATACCCAGATGGCTATCCACACTAGAAGCTCAAATTCATCCAAATATAATTAGCCAAGAACAAAAAATAACCTACGAAGTCCTATTAAATACCAAAGGAAGTCTTAAAACTAGAGAAAGACTTAAAGAGGAAGGCATAGTAATAGATTGGTTTCCATATTACCAAATTCAAAGTAGATATAAAAGGGACTTGGTAAAGTTCGGAATATGTAATAAACAAAATGAAATAGACAAAATATTGACAGGATCTGACAAAAAATTTATAACCAAAATGTATACTTATCTATTAAATTATGAAAACACCGAAGAAATTGTTAAACCTAATATGATATCTTGGATGACTAACTTTGGGTATGCAATTCAGCTAGAAGACTGGGAAAAACTATGGTCAGTTAACTATAAGATGACTTTGTCAACACCATATAAAGAAAATCTTTATAAAATGTTCTTCCGATGGCATTATGCGCCAGCGCGCCTAGCCAAAATGAATGTAAATATTAGTAACAAATGTTGGAAGTGTAAAAAAGAAGTGGGAACATACTACCACATATGGTTGCAATGTAACGAAGCAAAAAAAATTGGATTCAAATTAGGGCATGGATGGAAGAAATACTGGGCTATAAAATTGAAATGTATTTACTAGGCATAATTAGAGGCAAACATAGCAAAGAAAATTACTACTTAATAAATCACTTACTTACTGCTGCAAGATTAGCATATGCACAAGTCTGGAAACAAGATAAGATTCCAAACAAAGAAACGGTAATAAAAAAAATATTAGACTGCGCCAAATTTAGCAAATTAACATATGAGATTCAAAACCAACAAAATAAGGAATACAAAGTGTGGGGAAAAATTTACAACTGGGTGGAAATCAAGAAAAAGGTATAGTAAATGGAATTTTTTAAAAATAAATTTTGTAAATATATCAAGTGTAAATGTTTAATGTTGTATTGTTTGATGTCTAAATGTTTGTAAGGCAAATAAAATTATAAAATAAAAAAAAAGAGAAAGATTGGCCCAGTCTATCTACAAAACAAAAGACCTTCAGCTCCAGGGGAATTAAGACATCTCCCCCAGGCTTTCTTATATTTTATGTTTGGTGTGTATGTGTTGTATGGTTTTTAAATTGTTGGGGTTTTTTAATGTAATTTTATTATTTGATTTGTTCCCATTGTTATACTGTTTTTATTGTTGTTGTGAGCCGCCCCGAGTCTTTGGAGAGGGGCGGCATACAAATCTAATAAATTGAATTGAATTGAATTGAATTAAGACATGACCCTCCAGGACATTATAGGATTATCTATCAGCATGGCCCACTGCATTACAAAATCACCTGAGGGACATTGCATCAGCCCAACGTTCCACCAAGCATGTCTCAGACAAGCTCCAAGATTTGCACATAGTCCCATGGGAGTCTGACAGCAGCCAATGATAATAATACATATTTATTATTTATTTAATTATTGGACTTGTATGGCACCCCTTTCTGTGGACTAGGGGCAGCTCACAACACATCAATAAAAAAACAATATACAATAACATATCTAATCCGATTAATATAAATAGCTAATCTAAAAAACCAATTCTAAAAAGGCTAAAACATTAAAAATCATTCTTCCAGATTCAAACTACAGAAGCTAGGGTCGAGTGACCCCAAGCCTGGTGGCATAAATAGGTTTTCAGATTATAACGGAAGACGAGGAAGGTGGGGGAAGTACAAATCTATGCGGAGAGCTAATTCCAGAGGTCCGGAGCTCCCACAGAGAAGCCTCTTCCCCTAGACCCCACCAAGCGACATTGTCTAGTTCACAGGACCTGGAGAAGGCCGACTCTGTGAGACCTAACCGGGTGCTGGGATTCATGCAGCAGGAGGCAGTCCCGTAAGTAATCTGGTCCAATGCCATGTAGGGCTTTATTGGTCATAACCAACACTTTGAATCACATCTGGAAACCAATTGGCAGCCAATGCAGTCCACGGAGTGCTGTGCTGTTCCTTGCACAGAAACAGAAAGCTCAAGTTCAAAGGCCAAGAGAGGGTATAAATACCTCTCTCTCACACACACACACACACACACACACACACCTCCAAGTGATTCAAAGCTATGGTTTTCCCAGTTGCAATGCATGACTGTGAAAGTTGGATTATAAGAAAGACTGAGCGCCAAAGAATGGAGACCTTTGAACTCTGGTCCTGGAGAAGACTCCAGCGAGTCCCTTGATCCACAAGGCGGTACAACCGGTCAGTCTTAGAGGAGATCAAACCTGACTGCTCTTTAGACGGCCAGATCCTGAAGATGAAACTCAAAGACTTTGGCCACCTAATGAGAAGGAAGGACTCACTGGAGAAGAGTTCGAGGCTGGGAACGATGGAGGGCAAAAGAAGAAGGGGACAGCAGAGAAGGAGGTGGCTGGACGGAGTCACTGAAGCAGTCAGCATGAGCTTCAATGGACTCTGGGGGATGGTAGAGGACAGGAAGGCCTGGAGGAACATTGTCCATGGGGTCGCAATGGGTTGGACATGACTTCACAACTAACAACAACAACAGATCCCATAAGCATTTATAGTCTTTTTTGTTCACTGATGAAAATAATGAACAGGGAAAGAAACTGCCCTGAGACTTGGTCTTGGAAGAACCAAGGTTTAGGAAATATTGGAAACTGTAGACTACTCTTTGGATTTTGCCTTATGTATCCCAGCCAACCGGCTAGATTCCACTGAGTTGGCCTTCTCCAAGTCCCGTCAGTCAAGCAATGCCTCCTCTGTGGTGACCCCGGCCCTCTGGAATCAACTCCCCCCCAGAGATTTGTGCCGCCCCTATCCTCCCAGTCTTTCATAAGGCCTTGAAAATGCATTTCTGCCAACCGGCTTGAGACCACTGAAATTTTAACATCTACCCCAGCCTATGAGTGAAGAATGGTAGAATGAATGAGGATGATTGGGTTTTTAAATATATAGGGGTTTTAGAATATTACTCAACTATGTGTTTTTGTATTGAGATTTTTAGAATATTTTAATATTAGATTTCTTCATGTTTTGTAATTGTTTACTGTGAGTAGGACGGCATAGAAATAAAATGTTGTTTTAAGCTAGGCACCCGACAGAAGCAACCTCTCTTCAATTTCTTCTGTTTTTAACTTTATACTGTATAAATATCACCAGAGGGGGGCTGCTAAGGTGGAACGGTGACGTGTGCTCGTCCCTGTGGTTCTGAGTACTAGCAGATTCCAGCACAATTATGCTACTGCACCTGGTCAGGTAGTGAAACCGCACCCGAACACACAGGTGCGGCCTTGGCAGGTAGATAGATTTTGCTGCCTGCCCAGGTGCAGTAGCAGAATTGCGCTGGACTCCACTAGCACTTAGAGCCACAGGGGTAAGTGCACGTCACTGTTCCACCTTAGCAGCTCACCTCTGAATATCACCCTCAAATCTAGTTACTTGATAGGTGTTGTAAGACGGGGTCCCCCAACTCTTGTTCCGTGAACTGGCATCAGGCCACGTCATGCCAGCAATCGGGCTACGCAAATGTTGGAGCCCCTTGTTGTAAAGTCTTGCTAGGGATGTCCTGATGAGAAGGGGTAAAATGCAAGAAAGAAGGAGTAGCAAAGATGAAAAAACCTTTAAAAAAATCAATTTATTTCTTATTTAGCTCTTATGAAAAGCCTGATAATGATGATGAAATTCTTCTACTTTCTTCTCCAATCTAGGGCAGCAATTGAAATTAGAATTCTGCAGCTCCCCTGCCAACATCCCATTTATTCAACGGTTGGTCCATTTGGTTTGATTTGGAAAATAGAAGAAGAATCTGCCAAAAAGAAAAAAAATGTTTTCCATTCCCTGCGTTTTTCATACGCATTTCTTAATCTCTGATGACAGCGCGATCGTAAATGTCCTTTAAATGTTATGGAACAGGAGCGAAGTTAAATTGTACAAATGTTTTGGAATTGATGTGTTTAGCATTTAAATGGCAGGCTCTTTTTTTTTTTTTAGATGGTTTGATGCCCATCTATGGATCATTTATTTCTATCTCTTGGGTCTGTTTTGAAAGTATTTTCTTCAAATGAAAAAGGAAAACAAATTGGCAAAACTTTACAAGAGGTGGTAGGATGTTGCAATAGTGGGTTCTAAAATCTGTTACTACCATTTCACGCGAAAATGTCCTGTGGCTCCATGTGGGCGGAGCCTCCTGCCACTGGCGCTATTGGCTCACAGAACCAGGCCGAACCGGGAGCAATAGACCACTGGAATGTTGCCTTATTTGACCAAGATTTAATAATATCCTTTTCTTGGAATTCATACAGATACCTGCTGTAACACAGGATATAATTTTAATCATTGATTTAATTTAGTACTGCGATATAAATGTAAATATCTATCAATTCAGCTCGGCTCTTGGTGAGCTCAGTAATTATTTTAGCACCAATGTGGAAATGGTTTTCACATTCTTCTTTTGAGTTGTTGGGTTTTTTGGACATTCTAGTTTGGTACAACAGTAGGTTGTTGGGTTTTTTTAACCATAGTCTCCCTCCAAGTATTAATGAACTCTGATTCTGCCAAGTCAAAATAATGTTGTCTAGTTTAGATTAAGTCAACTAAATGATATCCTGCCTACTTTCTCCAGTGGCCTTTGACTGACACCCCAGCAAGGAAGATTCCTTCCACAATGAGTCAACTCTGCTTTAAACCTTGACAAAATGGTCATTGACCCTCCAGAGAACTTCTCTCAACCAGAGCTAGGTTGACACCTGAATCAGAATAGAACCAGAAGGGACCTTGGAGGTCTTCTAGTCCAGCCCTCAGTTCAATCAGGAGACCCTATGCTATTTTAGAAAAGTCACTGTCCAGACTCTTCTTTAAAACCTCCAGTTTTTAAGACTTTTCAGGAGGCAACTGGACTTTCTTGTTATTTTTCTTTGAAGACATTTCACTTCTCACCCAAGAAGCTTCTTCATCTCTGACTGGATGGTGGTGGGGGAGGGGAGGATTGATACTCCTTGCAGACAGCTGGTCATTTGCATCCTCATTGGAGGTTTATCCTCAGGGTCATCTTGTGTAGTGCAAATGGTCCCTGTACTCTGCAATATTTTTCCTCTGGACATCCATTCCTACTCCCAAACCATTCCAAGGTGTATAGCTAAAAGTCTGCCCTCTGATGCTTGGGAAAAATAAATTGACCTCCTCCTCTTTGCGGCAGCCTTTCAAATACTGGAATACAATGTCATCATTCTTCTTTTCTCTAAACCAGCCAAACCCAAATCCTGCAATCGTTCTTCATGTTTTAGTCTCCAGGCCGTTAATCCTCTTAGTTGCTCTTCTTTGCACTTTTTCCAAAGACTCAACATTTATTTATTTTTGGGAATGTGGTGACCAAAACTGGATGTATGAGGGTTATCCAGAAAGTAAGGTTACAAGGCACCCAGTTCTCGTGGGGAATGTTTGCAGGGGAAGTTGGTATTAATATCATGTAGCATGAAGCCAGCAGACGAGAACGAGCAGTGCCAGGGGTCAGTTGATTATCGACTGGCGTTGTGGTGAAGGTTAGAGATGGGCGTCCTCATTCTGTTTCCCTCCAAGTGTGAAAGGCGCACTGTAATACACTACCTGAATGCTAAGGGCATGGACACTACTGCGATGGGGGCCCACGATGCTTACTGAAGCACACAACATTGATGGAGTCAGTGCCGCCTGAGAATTCCTTGACCATTTCAAGATTGAAAGCAAGGCTTTTCTCAACTGTATAGTGACAGGAGATGAAACTTGGACTTATCATCCTACTCCAGAGAGCAAACGTCAATTGATGTAATGGCGCCATACCCATTCTCCTACAGCCAAAAAATTCAAAACTCAACAATCGGCGAGAAAAATCTTGGCCATCCATTGCGCACAAATCTTGGGCCCCCATCGCAGCAGCGTTCATGCCTTTAGCACTCAGGTAGCGTATTACAGGGCACACTTCACATTTGGAAGGAAATGGAATGAGGACACTCATCCAGTCAATGATCTACTGGCCCCTGGCACTGCTCGTTCTCTTCCGCTGGCTTCCACTACATGATAGTAATACCCACTTCCCCTGTGAACATTCCCCGTGAGAGCTACATGCCTTGTAACCTGACTTTCCGGATAACCCTTGTATTGCAGGCATGGTCTTACTAAGGCTTTATAAAGTGGTAGTAATATTTCATGTGATCTTGAGTCTATCCCTCTGTTTATACAACCCAGGATTGTATGAGCTTTTCTGGCAGCTGCTACACAGGGCTGACTCAGGTTTAAGGGCTCATCCACCCAGACTCCAAGGTCACTCTCACAGTTACTGGGGTTTTTTAACCTGCTTTTGTTTCCATTGTGTTCCAGGACACGGATATCTTGAACACTGCCATCCTCACAGGAAAGACAGTTGCTGTCCCCATCAAGGTGATTTCTGTTGAAGAAAACAATATGGTGATGGATATCTCTGAATCGGTGGAATGCAAGTCTTCTGCTGAAGATGTCGTCAAAGTAAGTGCTAGGATCATCAGCCATAGGAGATATTTTATTCTTGGTTTTTGAGGAGTTAGAAAGGTCAACTTGTAGGTCATCCAGTCAACACTATCTGGCTTAAGTAGGAGACCCTACACCATTTCTGACAGATGGCAGTCCAGTCTCTTCTTGAAAGCCTCCAGTGATGAAGCTCCCACAACTTATAACTTCCATGTTCCATGGGTTGATTGCTCTCACTGTCAGAAAATTTCTCCTTATTTCCAGGTTGAATTTCTCCTTGATCAATTTCCATCCATTATTCCTTGTCTGGCCTTCAGATGCCTTGAAAAATAGCTTGATCCCCCTCCTCTCTGTGATAATCCCACAAATATTGGAAGACTGCTATCATTTTTTTAAAAAAAATGTTTTAATTTTTTCTTCCACATCAATAACATAAAAACATACAGATATATCAACCTTTCAGAACTTTCAGTTCAAAATACAGATTTTCTGAAACCTTCTGGAACTGACATACATCACAAGTGCATTCTAAAACCTGTTGCTTCCGGTTCACTCACATGCTCACCAGAGGTGGGTTCCTACCAGTGCACCATGATGGTCCTGTAGTGGCCTGCCGATTGTGCAAAAATGGCAGCCCAGCAAAGAAGCATTGGAGCTATCACACACAAGTTGCATAATAGCACCGGTGCTGTCTTTGCCGGGCCGCCATTTTTTTCTCCAATTTATTTTGGGGGGGGGGGAGGTTGCTTCTGCACATGTGCAAAAGCAAAATCGCATGAGGGGATACTCATGTGCATACAATTTTCAGCAATTTTTTGTGAGAAGCAGAGCATCCCAGTACCGCTTTCAATTAACAGAACTGGGCTAAAATGGGAGCAATCCACTGCTGAACCTCTACTTATGAACTTAATTCGTTCTGTGACCAGGTTCTTAAGTAGAAAAGTTTGTAAGACTAAGCAATTTTTCCCATAGGAATCAATGATACTTCCAGTAATGTGTGCGATTGGGGAAACCACAGAGAGGGTGGGGGCCCTGTTTCCTCCCAGGAGATTCCTAGAGAGGCTCCATGGAAGCTTCTCCCCACCTTTTCTGGCCCTGTTTCCTCCCAGGAGATTCCTAGAGAGGCCTCACAGAGGCTTCTCCCCACCTTTTCTGGCCCTGTTTCCTCTCAGGAGATTCCTGGAGAGGCCCCATGGAGGCTCCTCCCTGCCTTTTCCAGTTACAGTTTCGGAGGCTTGGGTTTGTAAGTGGAAAACTTCCGGTTCCGGTTCGAGCGGTGGGGAGATGGTGGGTCCGCCGCTCCCTTGAACAACAGTATATCGTCGGAAAATGTTGGTCCAGGATGGAAGGTTGTCTGCTGTCGCTGCTGCTGCTGTGTCTCCAAGTGCACAGCTCTGAGGCTGAGGCCAGAGGCACGCGGGTGACTGCGGAGCGACCAGCTGGGATGCAGAACCAGCTGGGACGCGGAAGATGGCAGCAGTGCCTGGCGCAGAGTTTTAACACCGGAGGGAAGAGAGTGGCCGAGAAGGTGTAGAGCGACTGTCAGGCCGAGCCCCCCGACCCAGCCCGACAGATGGGAGCGGACGGTGCCGAGACGGTGGGGGCCGGGGGGTGTTGTAGGCACCGGAAAAGATCGCAGCGTCGAGAGGTGACTGACTGGGACGCGGAAGATGGCGGCGGTGCCTTGCACAAAAACTAAGTAACACCAGAGAAGAAAGGAGGAAAGGAGGAAGGTGGATGGTGTTGAAAGAACGTGGAGCGTGGAGTGTGGGGCCACTGATGAACTGAGGGCCCCCCCCCCCGACCCTGAAGATCCATGCCCCCTAGTGGACCGGCTGGGAAAAAACAGCAGCTTTTTAAGACTCTTTTTTTAAGATCTAAGACTTATTGAAGACCTACAAAGACACTACACCTGGACCGATTGATTAACCGATGATTAACTAATAACTAATATTAAGATCTGATTTTTTACTATTTTTACCATTTTATACTATTAATTATTAATCTTGTGAATTTTTCTACTTCTATTTATATGTATTTATATTGTGTCACATTTTATCAGCATTTTTACCTATTATTAATTTAATCCTTTTTTAATATTGGGGGGGTTCTCTAATTAATGGATGATTGGAGTAGATTCAATTTTGTGCATGGAATGAATGATTGGTATGAGTGTGATGGTTGGGGTGGGTGGGAGTATGGTATGGATGAGATGACTGACAGTAGTATGAATGGTAGATTTGGCCCACCTGATGCTCGGGAGACAGGAGAGGAAGGGGCATTGATCTCTGGGGTGGCAGAGGGCCGGAATATCCCTGTGTTGCTGGGGAGAGGCAGATATGGCGGGGGCCACAGAGTTAGCCGTTCCAGGGGAACGAGAGACCGTTGCTTAATAACGGTCCCTTGTTCCGGCTCTGTGAGCCCAATCTTGGGTACTGGTGATGAGTGTAACTCTGGCCCTGGGCTCAGGTTGCTGCTGCTCAATGCCAGGTCGGTGGTAAATAAAGCTCTCCTCATCCGGGATCTGATCCTGGATGAGGAGGCCGACCTGGCTTGTATTACTGAAACCTGGCTGGGCCCGGAGGGAGGTGTTCCTCTCTCTGAAATTTGCCCAGCCGGGTTTCAGATATAGCATCAACCTCGACCCCAGGGAAGGGGGGGGAGTGGCTATTATAGCCAGGGAGAGCCTTTGCCTGCGTAGACTCATTGCTCCGGAAATTGCGGGTTGCGAGTCTCTCTTGCTGAAGTTGGACTTAGGGGTTCAGGTGGGCTTATTTCTCACGTACCTGCCTCCCAGCTGCGTGTCAAAAGCCCTGCCTGTGCTACTCGAGGAGGTAGCCGGGTTGGCGGTGGAGTTCCCCGGACTCATTGTCCTGGGGGACTTCAACCTGCCGTCACTCGGCGAAACCTCTGGGCTGGCACAGGAGTTCATGGCCACCATGACAGCCATGGACCTGACTCAAGTAGTACAGGGTCCGACTCACGAGGGAGGGCACGCACCTGACATGGTATTCCTTTCCGAGCAATTGAGTAATGGTCCGAGACTAAGGGGCTTAGAAGCACTGCCTTTGTCATGGTCAGACCATTTTCTACTATGGCTTGACTTCCTGGCTCCAATCCTTCCCCGCAGGGAGGCGGAACCAATGAAGATGTTCCGCCCCAGACGCCTGATGGACCCAGAGGGCTTTCAGACGGCGCTTGGGGTTATTCCAGAGGCACTCGTCCACAGTTCGGCGGAGTCTCTTGCTGAGGCCTGGAAAAGGGCTGCGGCAGAGACTCTTGACCGGATTGCGCATTTGCGACCTCTCCGCGGCGCTAGACCCCGTAGAGCCCCATGGTTCAACGAGGAGCTCCGGGAGTTGAAACGCCAAAAGAGACGTCTAGAGAAGCGATAGAGGAAGAGTAGGTCCGAATCTGATCGAACACTTGTAAGAGCTTTTATTAAGACTTACAAAGTGGCGCTCAAGGCGGCAAGATGCGCGTACCATGCCGCCTTGATTGCATCAGCGGAATGTTTTTCGCTGATAAAGTCACTCAGATCCAGGCTGATCTCGACTCCAATTGTAATACAGAGTCGACTGACAATGAGTCAGTCGAGGTGACTGGGGCACGTACTTGTCCACCTGTCTGGGGAGAGTTTGATCTGGTGACACCTGATGAAGTGGACAAGGCCATTGGAGCTATGAGTTCCGCCACCTGTTTACTGGATCCGTGTCCCTCCTGGTTGGTTTCGGCCAGCAGGGAGGTGACACGGAGCTGGGCCCAGGAGATTACCAACGCTTGCTTGGGGAGGGGAGTCTTTCCAACTCTCTATAAAGAAGCGCTTGTGCGCCCCCTCCTCAAGAAGCCCTCCCTGGACCCAGCCGTACTCAATAACTATTGTCCAGTCTCCAACCTTCCCTTTATGGGGAAGGTTGTCGAGAAGGTGGTGGCACTCCAGCGGTCCTTGGAAGAAGCGATTATCTAAGTCCCCAGCAGTCGGGCTTCAGGCCCGGTTACAGCACGGAAACCGCTTTGGTCGCGTTGATGGATGATCTCTGGCGGGCTCGGGACAGGGGTTTATCCTCTGTCCTGGTGCTTCTTGACCTCTCAGCGGCTTTCGATACCATCGACCATGGTATCCTTCTGCACCGGCTGGAGGGGTTGGGAGTGGGAGGCACTGTTCTTCAGTGGTTCTCCTCCTACCTCTCTGGCCGGTCGCAGTCGGTGTTAGTGGGGGGTCAGAGGTCAGCTCCGAGGTCTCTCCCTTGTGGGGTACCTCAGGGGTCGGTCCTCTCCCCCCTGCTATTCAACATCTACATGAAACCGCTGGGTGAGATCATCCAAGGACATGGGGTGAGGTATCATCAATATGCCGATGATACCCAGCTTTACATCTCCACCCCATGCCCAGTCAACGAAGCGGTGGAAGTGATGTGCCGGTGCCTGGAGGCTGTTGGGGCCTGGATGGGTGTCAACAGACTCAAGCTCAACCCGGATAAGACGGAGTGGCTGTGGGTTCTGCCTCCCAAGGACAATCCCATCTGTCCGTCCATCACCCTGGGGGGGGAATCATTGCCCCCCTCAGAGAGGGTCCACAACTTGGGCGTCCTCCTCGATCCACAGCTCACATTAGAAAACCATCTCTCAGCTGTGGCGAGGGGGGCGTTTGCCCAGGTTCGCCTGGTGCACCAGTTGCGGCCCTATCTGGACTGGGACTCATTGCTCACAGTCACTCATGCCCTCATCACCTCGAGGTTCGACTACTGTAATGCTCTCTACATGGGGCTACCTCTGAAAAGTGTTCGGAAACTTCAGATCGTGCAGAATGCAGCTGCGAGAGCAGTCATGGGCTTACCTAGGTATGCCCATGTTTCACCATCACTCCGCAGTCTGCATTGGCTGCCGATCAATTTCCGGTCACAATTCAAAGTGTTGGTTATGACCTTTAAAGCCCTTCATGGCATCGGACCAGAATACCTCCGAGACCGCCTCCTGCCGCACGAATCCCAGCGACCAATTAGGTCCCACAGAGTGGGCCTTCTCCGGGTCCCGTCAACTAAACAGTGTCGATTGGCGGGCCCCAGGGGAAGAGCCTTCTCTGTGGCGGCACTGGCTCTCTGGAACAAATTCCCCCCGGAGATTAGAACTGCCCCTACTCTTCCTGCCTTCCGTAAACTCCTTAAAACCCACCTTTGCCGTCAGGCATGGGGGAATTAAGACATCTCCCCCTGGGCATGTTTAAATTGTGTACGGTATGCTTGTGAGTGTGTCTGTTAGTGTATGGGGTTGTCTTTTAAATCTTAAATGTTTTAAACTTACTCGGATTATTTATGATTTGTTTTTCTCTGCTGTGAGCCGCCCCGACTCCTTGGAGAGGGGCGGCATACAAATCTAAATAATAAATAAATAAATAAAATGGTTCTTGAGAAGAGGCAAAAAAATCTTGAAAACTCGGTTCTTATCTAGAAAAGTTCTAGAGGCATTCTTAGGTAGAGGTACCATTGTACATGTACATATACACATGTACATTCACACACACACACACACACACCCTCCTCCTCCTCCCTGCAAACCTCACTCCCTTCTAGCATTGATAATGTTATCCAATTTGGATAATGAAATGTCTGCAAAGCAACAGCCACCACCAAGCCCAGAGGGCACCAAGGAACCCTCAGATACATCTAAGTAAATCAACCCATGGTCGTGTCAGAATTTTAAGGACAAAGATCTCTCTTTCTCTCTCCTTTTTCTGCGGGCCTCTTTAATGGCTAATAAACCTGAGGAAGTTAGTAAAATTCAATACTTTTTAGTAGCTCCTCTAATATTGATGCCATGATAAAATATGTTTATATCTTTGGTAGGTTTCCACCTAAACCTCAAATGTCAGTAACTCTATTACTACGGTTGACCTATCCAGATTCCTAAGAGGTCAGTAAGGGGCGAGTACAAGTGCACTAGAGTGCCTTCCATCCCCTGTCCTATTGCTCTCCTATATCTCCTATACCTTTCTTCTATTCCTATATCTCTTCTTCTATTCTTTCATTGATATGTTCTATTACTATATCTTCTTTTCTATTATTTCTTAGATATATTTTACTATGAGTATCTCCTCTATAACCTTCATCATGTAGTTTACTTTGTGTATATAGATATATACCCACTAAAACCCTCATTGTGTATTGGACAAAATAAATAAATAAATAAATTAAATAAATAAATAAATACTCTGTTAAGCTGAGAGATCTTAAGTTGCTAAACTTGAAGTTTGGAGGATCTGATGTGCAGCAGATATTTTGAACATTGGATTAGGATTGTAGAGGTTCAGGCTGAAATCCATGATGGAGATCATTAGCAATTTATTTATTTATTATTAGAGTTGAAAGGGAGCTTGCAGGTCATCAAGTCCAACCCCCTCTCAAGCAGGAAACCCTACACCACCCCAACCAGGTGGCAGTCCCATTTTCTTTTGAATGTGTCAAGTGATGGGGCATTCACAACCTCTGCTGCTACGGCATCCATCCTGCTTTCCATTGCATTAGAAGTCGATCAAATATCCCATGATTCCCAACTCTTATGAGATTTTTCAGTGTGCAAAATGTTCCATGATCTTCAACAAATGATGAGATTTCCCAGTGGGGAAAATGTCCCATGATCCCTGACTCTTATCAGAATTCTCAGTGAACACATGCCCCATCATCCTCAATTCTTACAAGATTTCCCAGTAGGCAAACATCCCATAATCCCCCAAGGTTTATCAGATTTCCCCAGTGCACAAATGTTTCATAATCCCCAACTCGTAAGAAACTTCCAGTGGGCAAATGTACCATGATCCCTATAATAACTGAGGCCTTATATAAACATAATAGTTTAATCAACAACGTGCCTGCAGTGGCAGGTACAGGATTAAAGATAACATGAATACACAGGCTTTTATACAGCTAGCTGCCTGAGGCAGCCACCAATCCCAACAGAGGAAAGTTCCCGCTTACAATGTAACTGGGGCATATGCGCCCAATCAGCACCCTGGATAGGGACGAGCGAGCGCGGCTCTGACAGCCGGCTATTACTATGCGGACACTGCACTCCTATCCCTTTGGTTAACACAAACATAATCTTTTAAATATGACGGTGTGCGGCAGATTCTTTCAGAGCGCCGGGGCTCCACGGGGTGCAATAAACTCGGCTCTAAGGCCGGTACCTTTTGGCCATTTTTAGGAGCCAGAACTTCCTCTGCTCCCTGGCCGTCTGCCGCGGCTGGTTCCCCGGAATTCCTGGCCGCAGTAGGCGGTCCCAGGAAACTCTCACCGTGAATCTCAATGGCTCCACAGCTCCCACCTTTGTCCCGCCGGATTTGATCCAGGTGCCTCCTCCATATACGTCCATCCCGTAACTCCACCTCAAATGAGCGGGGGCCCAGCTCCCTGCTCACTGTTCCTCTTTCCCACGTCTTTTGCCCGGAATAGGCGCGGGCAAACACCGCGTCACCCACTGTTACCTCTCTTTCCGCAGATTCTGGCCATTGCACAGCCAATGTGTACCCCGGGTGCAGCCTATCAAGGATAATTCTTAACTTGCGACCCATCAAGAGTTCCGCCGGGGTCCTACCTGTAGCCACGCACGGGGTAGAGTGTTGGGCCAATAGCAAATCAGCTAACTTCTCTTTCCAAGAAATCTGGGGCATCTTTTTCGGAGATTCTTTTACTGAACGAACTGCCCGTTCTGCCTGACCATTACTGGCCGGATGCCAAGGCGAGGTCAAAGCATGCCTGATGCCCGCTGCCGCTAAGAACGACTCGAAGAGAACAGATGTCAATTGCGGGCCATTGTCCGAAACTAATAGGTCCGGGAATCCATGCGTGGCGAAGAGGGCCATTAGGGAATCAATAACTGCCTGAGACTGAGTGGACTTTAAATGGGCAACCTCCACCCACTTGGAAAAGGCATCTACAGTTATCAAAAAGGTTTGCCCCATGAAGGGGCCAGCCAAGTCTATATGTAAACGTGTCCAGGGGCCTGATGGCGGTTCCCATCAACGGTTCAGCACGGGGAGGAAAAGACCTGCTTTCTTGACACACAGCGCAGTCAGCAACCCCCTGTTCCACCTCCTTATCCATACCTGGCCACCATACGTAATCCCTTGTCAGACCCTTCATTCTCACAATGCCAGGGTGACCCTTGTGCAAAAGAGCCAACACCTGGTTCCGCAGCCTACCTGGTATAACTACTCTTTCCCCCCCCTCAGAAGAATTCCCTTCTCGACGGAGAACTCACTGCAACAACGGAAAAAAGGAACATAAAGATCAGCTGGGGCAAAGACTGGCCACCCCCTCAGGACCCATTGTCTTACCTGGGCCAAAATCCGATCCTTTCCAGTCTCCCTGGCCACATCTGGAGCGGCCAACACCAAGGGTCCCTCTGATAAAGCTAAAACAGAGCAAGCGGGAGCGGGGTCTGCTAATAATTCGGCTAGGGGGCATCTGCTGAGCGCGTCAGCGTGTGCGATGTGGCGACCAGGTTTGTATGTCAAGGTATAGGTATAATTGGCCAAAAAAACGATCCAGCGCGTCATGTGCGGAGACAGCACTATGGGACTCTGGCGGTTACCGGCTAACAAACCCAATAATGGCTGGTGATCGGTCACTAACTCGAATTGCCTGCCGTACAAGTACTCATGGAAACGGTGGACTACAGCTATCAGTGCTAATGCCTCCTTATCGATATGCCCGTAGTTTCTTTCTGCTTTGGCCAGGGTTCGGGAAAAGAACGCTAATGGGGCTTCAGAGCCATTGGGCAACTGGTGGCTAAGGACTGCTCCCACACTGTATTGGGAAGCATCGCAAGTGAGGATTAACGGCAAACTAGGGGAATATTGGGCCAGGACATTATTAGAGGTGAGTATTCTTTTAACCGCCCCAAATGCGGCATCCTCCCACTCACCCCAGCGCCAGGTAGATCGCTTGTCAAGCAGCCGGTGTAATGGTTCTGCCACCGAAGCCTTGTGCGGAATAAAAACCGCATAAAAATTCAGAAGCCCCCAAAAGGCCTGTAGTTCCGCCTTTGACTGGGGTCTGGGGGCATCCCAGATTGCCCTTGTTTTCTCCGGGGTGGGATGGATCCCCTTCCCATCCACCCTGAACCCCAGGAAGTCAACCTCTGGCACCCCAAAGACACATTTTTGCGATTTCAGTTTCAAACCCGCTTCTTGAAACTTGGTCAGAACTCTCTTAACCCTCCATAACAATTCATCTTCGGAACTCCCCGAGACCAGGACGTCGTCAAAGTAGGGCACCGTTCCCTCCAGCCCATACAATAAATGTTCCATCAACCCCTGAAAGATCTCTGGGGCAATGGAGACCCTGAACTGTAATCGATGGCATTTAAACACCCCCCTATGGGTAACGATCAACTGGGCGTCTGCAATAATGGGGTCGACGTGGAGCTGCTGGTACGCTTGAGAAAGGTCAAGCTTGGCAAAAACCCTGCCGTTACCAAGGGTGTGGAGTAACTGCTGCACCACTGGCAGCGGGTACGAGTAGTGGGCCAGTGCCTTATTGACAGAACACTTATAGTCCCCACATAACCTTATGCCCCCATCCCCCTTGAAAGCTATGACCAGCGGGGTCTCCCATTCCGCTTGGTCCACCGGCTCTAACACCCCCTGAGCAATCAGCCGGTCCAATTCAGCGTCTACCTTTGGCCTGAGGGGAATGGGAACTCGGTGGGCCTTCAGCCACACTGCGGGCACTTGGGGGTTAAGACTAAATGAAATTGGGGTCCCTGTGTAGCATCCCAATTCGTTGTCAAAAACTGAGGGAAATTCCTTAGCCAATTTGTCAAAAGC
Source organism: Erythrolamprus reginae (assembly GCF_031021105.1). NCBI lineage: Eukaryota > Metazoa > Chordata > Lepidosauria > Squamata > Dipsadidae > Erythrolamprus > Erythrolamprus reginae. The sequence continues at coordinate 30,846,337 of NC_091959.1, read as the reverse complement.
AGACCCCCCCTTAACTGCATTAACCCCAGAGACAGACAGACCCAGAGACTTAAACCAGTCTAGCCCTAAAAGGTTGGAAAATGGCCCATCTACCACGATCAGAGGAAATTTGCCCACGAAAGTCTTAAACCTGACTGGAAATCTATCCTCGCCCAGGACCGGAACCGGGGCTCCTTGATAGTCCCGTAAAGTCAAGTTGCACAGCTGCAGGTGACTCTTACTAAGTCTAGGGAAACACCGCTTCAGGGTGGCCCAGGAAACCAATGAATGTGCCAAGCCGGTGTCCACTTGCATGGAACACGACGCTTCCCAGAGACGAACTGCCACTGAAATCTTCTCCGTTGAATCAGATGTCTCCCTGACATAAGTGGTTGCCGGGCGCGGACAGCTATAGACGGCGTTGCACTCCTTCCTCCTATTCGAGGAAAATCTCCTCTGCCAACGAGGATTGAAGCCTTGGGACTCCCTCTGCTCTCTCGACGCGGGAGGTGGGGATCTGCGGAAATGGCAGACCCGAGCAATGTGGCCTCTGGCACCACAACGCCGGCAAGCCGCGTCCCTGAAGGGGCAATTCGACCTAAAATGGTTGCCCCCGCATCCCCAGCACGGCGACAGAGGGGGACGGGGACGAGCGGCAGGTGGATCATGACTCCGGGAAGCCCCCAGCCGGCAAACTTCCTCCTCCTCAGCCTCACTGTTACCCTCTTTTTCAACAGGGGTTTTCAGTTTGTCAGGCAAGGCAGGCCCTTTGACCGTAGCATTCACGGTGCTGTCCATGGCCGCCAAAGACTGGGTTGACAGCTCAAAAGCACGAGCCTCAGCCAGAGCTGCCTGAAAGGTTAAATCCCAGGTGGCTAAAAGGCGCCGCTTCAGGCGACCATCCCTCACCCCAAAAACAAGCCTGTCCAGTAAATAGTCATTTAAATCTGAGAACTCACAGTATAAAGCCGCCCGGCGGAGAGCGGCTACAAAGTCATTAATTGACTCCCCTTCCGCCTGGTTCCTTTGGTAAAACTTGTATCTTCGGGCACAACGGGAAGGGGCCGGGGCGTAATGGTCCTGCAGAGTTGACAGAAAAGTCTGCCATGGAACGTCATGTATGGAGACTGGGGCAAACAAGGCTCTGGCCGTCTTGAACATCTCGGGACCGCAGAACCCGAGGAAATAAGACCTTTTCCGGTCCCCTGAAATCTCAGTATAACCGTTGGATATTAAAAAGCAGTCGAAACGGGCGACATAAGAGTCCCACGTCTCCCCTTGTGGATCGAAAGGGGGAAAAGTAAGTTGCACAGACATCCTCACTTACTGTTAATATATAACAAGAAATCCGCAATGACAGGCTCGAATCCTCGTCGCCAGTATAATAACTGAGGCCTTATATAAACATAATAGTTTAATCAACAACGTGCCAGCAGTGGCAGGTACAGGCTTAAAGATAACATGAATACACAGGCTTTTATACAGCTAGCTGCCTGAGGCAGCCACCAATCCCAACAGAGGAAAGTTCCTGCTTACAATGTAACTAGGGCATACGCGCCCAATCAGCACCCTGGATAGGGACGAGCGAGCGCGGCTCTGACAGCCGGCTGTTACTATGCGGACACTGCAATCCCCAAATCTTGTGAAAGAGAGGAGATCATGCATGGTTCCAGGCAAGAATGTAAGACCCGCCTGAGCTCCAGGCATCTTTCTGCATCACTTCGGAACTCCATGAGATCTCCCGCGATCTTGTGAGATCTCTTACATTAACAGAGTAACAGAGTTGGAAGGGACCTTACAGATCATCTAGTCCAATCCCCTGCCCAAGCAGGAGACCCTACATTTGCCTCTACCTAGGATCGAATTCACAACCTCCTGATTGTGAGGCAAGAGCTTCACCTCTGGGCCACAACAGATTGTATTATATACTATCTATCTATCTATCTATCTATCTATCTATCTATCTATCTATCTATCTATCTATCATCTATCCATCTATCATCTATCTATCTATCTATCTATGTATCTATCTATCATCTACCTATCTATCTACTGTATCTATCTATATGTGTAGCATATTTTTGCCGATAATGAAAAGGAAGGGAGACTAGTATAGATCTATTTCAACCTTATTATGCTCTCATCAGCTACCCATACCCTTACCGGGATTTAAACTTGCAAAGTCTGCCTTGTAAGGCAGTGGCTTTAACTTCTAGGCTACAGGCTCTCCTCTCAGCTTGTACCAGGGAAGAATTATATGATTTTTTTCTGTCGAATCACCCTGGTATACCTGAATCTATCTATCTATCTATCTATCTATCTATCTATCTATCTATCTATCTATCTATCTATTACCACCTCTTACAACAATAAACAACACAGTATCAACAGTAAAATCATTCAAGTGTCTAGGCTCTATTGTATCTCAAGACTTAAAATGGACACCTAACATCAAAAAACTCATCACAAAAGAACAACAAAGAATGTTACAGATCACAGATTACCAGAGTTGGAAGGGGATTAAACTACTTTTAACTTTCTTTCTCATTCCTTTCTGCCAAACAAGACTGTGTTACAAGGCACGAGGCCCCCAAAACATCACCAGCTCCAGATTAGGCAAGTTGACAATGTGAATTGTCCGTGACAAAAAAGTTATTTTGACCTTAATTTTCTTAATTCTGCCTTTATCTGCATTCTGTCCCCTTTTACTTGCGATGAAAGCTGATTGCTAGAGAAACGACAGATGTTGTATCTGATGTCTGGGAGCAATATTTTATTCCATATATCTGAAGTAGCAGGAAGCTTTCGTGAGTTAATGGACCAAGGCTGCTTGTCCCCTTGTTTTCCCCAAAGTAAAATCTCTTATGGCATTCTTATACAGCCTGAAGATTTATAGGGAGGATATTGTTTAATTAAGCGCCACATACCAAGAAGTGTTAACTGCTACAGTGAAAAGAAACTGAATTGTTTAATGCTTTATTCCTTGCACTCAGAGGTGGTATTTAGCTGATTTGAACAAACTGGTAGCAGAAATTTTTAGTTTGGAGAAACTGCAAATACCGCCTCTGGTTGCCCTACCCTTTCCCTGCAGTTTCGGAATGGAATGGAATGAAGTGGAGTGGAATAGAACAGACAGGAACAGAACAGAATAGAATAGAATTCTTTTATTGACCAAACGTGATTGGACACACAAAGAATTTGTCTTTGGTGCATATGCTCTCAGTGTATATAAAATAAAAGATACATTTGCAAATTGATAATTTGTGATTATACCCAAAGCACTTTTATTGTTGGTACTATCTTTGAAAACAACATCTTCCTAGGGAAAGACTCCAAATCCAGCTGCCAGTTCTTTAGTTATTGTTGACCTTCATTCATACCAGGTTCTTCCAAAGAGCCATGTGTCAGCCTATTTAAATTCCAAGCAGTGATTAATAGTCATCATTATTATTATTTCCCAAAGCAGCCCTTCTGTTTTTTTTCTTCTCCCTTTAGACATTACAAATCCCCAGGATGTTTCCACGCAAACAATAGCCAGACTAGGTGGCTCAGTGGCTAAGACACTGAACCTGTTAATCAGAATGGTTAGCGGCTCAAATCCCTTGTATAGGTCTCCTGCAAGCAAGGGGTTGAACTAGATGACCTCCAAGGTCCCTTCCAACTCTGTTATTGCTAAACCGAGCCAACCCTCCCCCTTCCCCCCCCCCCCCATTCCTTCTGTGACCCACCATTATCTCTTTCTTATGGTTGGGTTTATGCTGCTGAACTTTTTTGCTTCATTCGACTTCAGGGCAGGTCTTCTCACTGCCAGCCTTGAACGGGATTTATTATTTAGCGTGTAAATATTGTCCCAGAATAGAAGCGTACATTAGCATAGCCAATTTCAGAGAGAGATCTGTAATCGCTTCTTTAATCAGTGTTGGATTTTACAGACCACTGACTTTCCTCTTCTGTTAACATGGCTGGGGACAAGCTGGCTGGTAGCAATAGATAATGAATGGATGGAGAGAGAGAAGATAGAGAGACACAGAAAGATGATCCAGGGGATTATAGATAGAAGATAGATAGATAGATAGATAGATAGATAGATAGATAGATAGATAGATAGATAGATAGAGATAGAGAGATAGAGATAGAGATAGAGAGATAGATAAATAGATAGATAGAGATAGATATAGATAGATAGATAGATAGATAGATAGATGATAGATAGATAGATAAATAGATAGATAGACAGACAGACAGACAGACAGTTAGATAATGGATTGATGCTAGATGATGTATGTGTGTGTTTTTTTCTGTGTGTGAGAGAGAGAGAAATACAGAAAAATGATATAGGGATGATAGAAGATAGGTAGGCAGGTAGGTAAGTAGGTAGATAGATAGATAGATAGATAGATAGATAGATAGATAGATAGATAGATAGATAGATAGAAGAGAGGGAGGGAGGGAGGGGGGTGTCAGGGAGTGGGGAGGAAGGGAGATAGTTGTCAATGGGGCTCTCTGATAACATTGTCATCATAACAGTTCTTAAAAATATCATAAATGTTTCCCAAAGCTTTGCACTCATGCACATTGTTTCATATATATTTCCAGTAAAATCATTGCGCCTCACTGGAGCCTTGCTTGGTGGTCCCAGGGCTGAAAAGCTAAATGGGTATGGTCTTATTATGGCCATCATTTTGTCCAATTGCCCACGCCTGGCTCTCAAAATTTCAGATGCGGCCCCAACGATCTCCTTCAAAGACTGCCAATGCCAATCCATGGCTATCACCCACTCAGCGACGTCCCCTTGTTCCATTTTGACCTCTTCCTCTTTTCATCCTTCTCCTAGGTCTCTGACCGATGCGACTATGTTTTTGTCAATGGCAAAGAGATGAAAGGAAAGGTGAATGCCGTGGTGAACTTCACGTACCAGTATCTCAGTGCCCCCTTGAAGCTTACGGTTTGGGTCCCACGCTTGCCTCTTCAGATTGATGTGTCTGACACGGAGCTGAACCAGATCAAAGGTTGGAGAGTCCCCATTGTTTTCAATCAGAGGTGGGTTCTGTTGGTTGGCTCAAGATTTGTGGCCTCTGTCTCAGTCCAACGGATTCTGTGTCCTTCTGTCTCCATCGCACTTTCTTTTTCAATCCACTGTCCTGTTTCTTTCCCCTCTTTCAATAGATAGGGAGGATGAGTAATTCTAAAGGTGACCTAGAAAGGAATATAATCCCTAAGGGTGATCCACCACAGTTATTCCCCAATTCCAGAAGACATGATGCAGTAGTTAGAGTTGGATTGGATTGAGGGAAAATCAGCAGCAAGCTACCACTCCATCATGGGCGTTTCTGAAAGATGTTTCTCTCCCCTCTCTCTATCACCTCATCTCTATCATCTGTCTACTTACCTCCCTTGAAAAGGACCTTGCAGGTCATCAAGTCCAACCCCCTGCTTAAGCAGGAAATCCTACAGCACCCCAGCCAAATGACAATCCAATTTCCTCTTTAAAATATCCAAAGTTGGGGCATTCACAACCTCCGCAGGCAGGTTGTTCCACTGGTTGATCACTCTGACTGTCAGGAAATTCTTCCTTATTTCCAGGTTAACTCTCTTGTTGGTTAGCTTCCAGCCGTTGTTCCTTGTCCGGCCCTCTGGTGCCCTGGAAAATAGAGTGACCCCCTCCTCTCTGTGGCAACCCCTCAAATACCTGTATACTGCTATTATGTCCCCTCTGGCCCTCCTTTTCTGTAGCCTATCTATGCCCAGTTCCCACAATCTCTCTTCATAAGTCTTAGTTTCTGGTCCCTTAATCATTTTGGTTGCTCTTTTCTACACCTTCTCCAGAGTTTCAACGTCTCTTTTGAAGTGTGGTGACCAGAACTGAATGCAGTACTCCAGATGTGGTCTGACCGGGGTGTTATAGAGTGGTATTAATACCTCTCTGGTCTTGGAGTGTATCCCCCTTAGGATTGTGTTGGCTTCTTTAGCCGCTGTTGCTCATTGCTGGCTCATATTCAATTGATTGTCCACCAAGACTCTGAGATCCCTTTCATAGTCACTACTGCTAAGTAGGGTTCCTCCCAGACTGTATGTGTGTCTAGGCTGGTTTTTTTACCTAGGTGAAGGTACTCTTCTCAACATTGAAGATCATTTTGTTAGTTTGGGCCCACAGCGTTAATCTATTTAGGTATTTCTGTATTTTGAGCGTATCCTCTAGGGTGTTGGCTATCCCTGCCAGCTTGGTGTCATCTGCAAATTTGATTAGTTCCCCCTCTATTCCCTCATCTAGGTCATTGATGAAAATGTTGAAGAGCACAGGGGCCAGAACAGAACCCTGTGGTACCCCACTGCCTACCTTCTTCCATGTGGATTTGGAGCTATTGAGGACAACTCGTTGGGTGCGGTTGCTCAGCCAATTGTTTATCCATCTGCATGTGTCTACCCCATTTTTTAAAATTTGTGGATTAGGGGATTGTGATCCACTTTATCAAAAGCTTTGCTGAAGTCCAAGTATATGAGGTCAACTACATTGTGTTGGTCTACTGATTTGGTTATGGTGTTGAAAAATGATATGAGATTGGTTTGATATGATTTGTTTCTGACAAACCCATGTTGGCTGTTGGATATAATCTTGTTTGTTTCTAGGCAGTGGCAAAGTTGTTTCTTGATTATTTTCTCCACTATTTTTCCAGGTACAGAAGTCAGACTGATTTGTCTATAGTTACTTGGGTCAGTCTTCTTACCTTTTTTGTGGATGGGGACTACATCGGCTCATTTCCAGTCTTCCGGTAGATCTCCTATGGTCCAGGATTTTTGGTAGATGAGGAGAAGTGGTTCCGCGATGGTGTCTGCCAGTTCTTTTAGGACTCTGGGGTGTAGTCCATCTGGTCCTGGCGATTTGTACTCATTGAGCTCCCACAACTGGTCCCTTATTGTGTTTTTATTTATGTTGAGTTCAGTTCCGGGGCTGTTTATTGCAGTTGAGTTGCAGGTTGGTTGGTGGTTCCTTTTTGTGTGAAGACTGATGCAAAATAGGCTTTGAGCAGCTGTGTTTAATCTCTCTTAAAGCACAGCTGATCAACGCCTATGTGGGGGGAAATAGGGTACCTGTCAGCATTCCAATAAGAATCTGTCATTTTGTGTTAGAAACTTTGGCCTGCAAGGACCTATAATCTATTATCCATCCATCCATCCATCCATCTGCCCATCCATCCTTTATCATCTATCTATCTATCATCCATCCATCATCAATCAATAAATCAACCAACCAACCTACCTACCTACCTACCTACCTACCTATCATCTTCCTCCCTCCCTCCCTCTCTCTCTTGAAGCAAATATAATTGGTTCAGGGTATTGCAAATTCTTCCCTAGAGGAAGCCTTCATTGGAGATATCCATGAACCAATGATGGATTGTCTTCTTCAAACAGCAGAGAGCTGCCCACTAACTATAGTGAACCTCCCGGCAACAGCAGATTCTTTGTAGATGAAGCCATGGCAGTTTTGAAAGTATCATGTGCATACTCTACTCATTGAGCATGAAGGCAATTTCTAAATGCTTTTTTTTTTCAGATTGACACGGGACAGTGATGATGAAGACGAAGATGAGCGGAAGGGAAGGGGCTGCACTCTCCAGTACCAGCATGCCATGGTGCGGGTCCTCACCCAATTTGTGGCGGAAGATGCCAGTCCATCGGGGCAGCTGTCCTATTTGTTGGGCTCTGACTGGCAGATTGACATAACAGATTTGGTGATGGACTTCATGAAGCTCGAGAAACCTCATGTGGCCCAGTTACAAGGAGGCAAGGTTCTGGTTGGGCAGGAAGTTGGCATGACTATGGTCCAGGTGAGTTGATTACATGGGTGTGAGAACATTCCTGCCTTGATATTCCATTCTGCAAAGGTTTTTGAGGGAAAAGGGACAGTGTAACTTTGCTCTATTCCTAAGTGGGTCTCTCTGTTGATTTCCAAAGGTCCTTTCTCCACTCTCTGATTCCATCTTGGCCGAGAAGACCGTGATGGTGTTGGACGACAAGGTGACCATCACCGATATGGGAGTCCAACTAGTAGCTGGGTTGTCCCTTGTCCTTCAGCCCAGCACAGCTAGTCATCAAGCTTTCATGGCTACCACCATCGCTCAAGACTTGCTTCACACTCAGAAACAGGTACATTTTTTGGGGGGGGGGGGGGTTCTGAGTTGTTACACTGAGCCCTATGCAGGCAGGGTGTCCAAATTACCACCGCTATCGGTGCTGATGCGCACGCAGCTCCGGTGACTGGCTGGTGCACATGTGTGTCAGGGCAAGATTTGGGCTCTGCACATGCACAGAAAGCAAATCTCATGAGAACATGTTTGGGCACATGAGATCTTTTTGCTTCCACGCATGCACGGAGGCAAAAGATCGCTGAAAATAGTCAAAATTAATGAGCTGGGGTGACGCAGCAGGTAGAGTGCAGTACTGCAGGCCACTGAAGCTGACTGCTAGATTTGCAAGTCAGCAGTTCAAATCTCATCACTAGCTCAAGGTTGACTCAGCCTTCCATCCTTCCGAGGTGGGTAAAGTGAGGGCCCAGATTGTGGGGGCAATAGGCTGGCTCTGTTAAAGTGCTATTGCTAACATGTTGTAAGCCGCTCTGAGTCTAAGGAGAAGGGCGGCATAAAAATCGAGTAAGTAAGTAAGTAAGTAAGTAAATAAGTAAGTAAGTAAGTAAGTAAGTAAAAGAAATATCTCATGCATGCGTCCTCTCATGAGATTTTGCTTCCTGCGCATGCACATAAGCCAAATCTTGCTCCGATGTGCCCACCTACATGCCAGCCACTTGGAACTGTGCATGCAGCTCCATTTACACTACCAGTGTGCCATCCCATCCCCCCCCCCCCACTCCAGATAGGAACCTAATACTGGCCCTATGTCTCCAGAATCTCACTTCTCCTTTAACCCGCTCGTCCTTATTATCAAAAGAGATATGGTGGAAAATGGAGGGATGGAGACTTCTTACTTTATGGCCCCATCTAAAAGCTTCCTTCTTCACAAATACCCCATGGAGGTTCAGGCAATATTCTTCCCAAGGCAGTTGTAAAACCTTTTAAGCTAAATGGGTAGACATTTGTACCAATTGTTCCAAAGGCGAAGAAAAGACCATTCTCATGTTTAAAGGATGCTAGTGTCAAGGGACACATACTCTGAGAATAATTCCCCCCTCCCCACCTCCACCTCTGGCTATTTCCTACCTGGAAGATATAATAATCTTTGAAGACCATTAAACGGCTCCCTTCTGCATTGCTTAAAAAGTATCAGATTTATTGATCAGATCTATTGATTAAACATTCCAGCCCTGCAAAAAGGCACTTTTCCTCTCCTCCCCATTATAGCTGATTTGTGTTCAGGAAAACAACAGCCTCCTTGAAAAGTGTCTCAGGCGGATCCTCTCTTTTCAGTGAATATCCCCAATAAGGAGTTTGTACCAGCTCCTCCCTTCTTTGTGGACACCGTCGCTAGTCAGAGTATGGCTCCGGTCTCTGGTGCTATGCCCTCAACATTAGACTGTAGATCCTTTGTTAAGGAGTGTGCAAACTGATCTTTGAGTTGTCAAAGATACACATACACAGAGGAAACATGGAATTCTAGCAGCTATCCAGCTGATAGCCCAGAGATACAAGTAATGGTTCAGTAATACAATCCAGATACATTAAGTGTATAAAATATTTACTTTGGCAAATATCCGAGTCAAGAACAGTCCTAGTCATTCACAGTTAAATCAGTCAATACATATATAAAACTGTAAGTCTTACTTGTTCAGCTTACAAATACATAAACCAGCATTTAACACACAGTTCCCACTACAGCAGTCATAGAGAACATAATAGAAATAGCAGAGAGAGTCAGAGAGAGAGAATCACGCTTCTGGCTCCATCTTGTGGCCATCCATAACATTAACTCTTAAAGCAATAGTGTTTCAATACATTTAAGCATACATTGTTGGTTTGTTTTCTATATTGCCAAACCCAACCAATTATGTATATTGTACTAACATTCTTTAGCGTGGACTCTGCTCTCCCCAATGTTCTTTCATGCTCAATTTGCGGACTATTGTCCTCCAGGAGTGACCTGTTAGTCTTTTGGCACCTGTTGCTACCTGGTTTGTCAGCCTGAGCACCTGATTCTGACATAGTTAAGTCAAAATGGCTGCCACTGATTGTTAATGACTTAACAGGCTTTCACCAGATCCCTGAACCTCAAAGCTACAATGGAATAACAACTTGAGAAAATAAAGAGTAACTTGGGAAACATATATAAGGGAAGTTCTTGACTTGCCAACTCTCTGTTTAGCGGAATTTTGAAGTTCAGAGGCATCAGAAGCAGAGGTGATATTGAACCAGTTCGGACCGGTTCACCCAAACTGGTAGTGAAAGCATGGGTCATTTTTCACCTTTGGGTAGGTCTGTTGTGTCCAGTTTTTGTAATCCACAGGTTCTGTAGGCTTCAATGAGCCCTGCATACATGTGCATGGGAGGGGAACATGAGGGAGTGCACGCATATGGGGGAAGGCATTGCATTATGGGTGTGGGCATATGTGCTATTGAGCATGTGCTTGTCCTTTTGGCACATGAGCAAAAAAAAAAGATTCACTATCACTGGTATAGGATCTTCTGCTTGAGCAGGGGGTTGGACTAGAAAACCTCTTTTCTTTTAAAATATGTATATTAATTTTCCACTTTAAAAAAAAAGAAAACTAAGGGCCCTTCCAGCTCTATTCTGAATTTGAATGTAGTTGGGTCCCAAACAGTTGAATCCAAACGGTTGAGCGACAATTCATATGTAGGACTGTTGTGATTCCGTCCGAGGCCCCTCAGGGAACGGCTGATCTTCTGTCGGTTTCCTGCTCAGAGGGGGAGGATGAGGAACAGGAGGTGCAGGCAGACGAGGAGGAGGAATCTCAGGCTGAGGAAGAGGGGGAACAGCCAGAGGCCCCCGAGAGGGAGCTCTCCCCAGCAAGCAGCCTGGATTCCTTAGAGGAAAATGCACAAGCAATAATCGATCTGCGACAGAGAAGAGCAAAACAAAGAAGGGACCAATTAGCTAGGTACTTTCAGCACTAAAGAGGCAACAGCTGGGTTTGGGTGTGGTGCTCTCTGGAAAGGCTAAAAGGCAGACCCACCCTTCCTGGCTTGTGGAGTATTATCTTTGGGAGTCCTGGGACCTGGCTGTGCTCTTTGGCGTCTTGGAATTCTGGTTTGTGACTTTGAATACTGAAACCTTGGGGGGGAAAGGTGGGGGGTCTTATTCTCTACAGTGGTGGGTGTGCCAGCAAGAAGGCTGCTGTATTGTCTGGACATCAGGACTCTGCTGTAAAGTCTCATAACCTGCCTGTGGGGAAGAACAGGTTTTTCTCTGTGTTTATTTTTCAAGCTATAAAGTACTTTTGCTTTTACCAGCGTGTCTGGCTGTTTTTTCCAGTTGGTGTTGAGGTCTGGGGGCACCCAGACAGAACAAGGACCAATGCAAGATGTCACACTCTCCCTGGGGTCACAACATTGCAATTCAGGCACATAACAACTGGTTTAGAAAGTTGTGTGGTTGTCATTTGTGATTTTTTTTTTTTACCCAGGTAGAGCTGGAGTTCATCATGCAGGTCCATTTTTACAGGTCCATTTCCCATGATGTCCAATTTACCATATTTTTTTGGAGTATAAGCTGCACCTCCCCCCCCCCCCAAAAAAAAGAGGCTGAAAATTTGGCTGCATCTTATATTCTGAATGTAGGGGGTTTGAAGCTTTTTTCCCCAGCTCTAATGAGCACTAATGATCTCCCTGGCTTGCAGAGTTTTTGTCTTTCCTACTCCCTCCGAAGAAGTTTTTTCCAGTACTAAGTATTTGTAGGGGTTTTTTTTCATTGCTACTCCATCCAAAAGAGGGGTTTTTTTCCCTCAGCCCAAAGTCTTTGCAGGCTTTTTTATTGCTACTTCCTCTGAAAAATGTTTTTTTTAAACCCTAACCAGGGGATAAAATAATGTGCTGAAGCTGACCAGACTAAGGACGCTAGCCAGATGAATACCCAGTAAGCAGAATATTTTCCCTATTTTCCTCTCCCAAAACTAAGGTGCGTCTTATACTCCAGTGCATCTTATACTCCAAAAATATGGTACATCTCAGAAGGCAGAAGGCGTTTGACCTTGTTTTAACTATTGCCTTTTATTTTATATTAGGAGGCCATGGTGAGCTCCTGGATCCAATTCAGCGATGGTGCTGTGACCCCACTGGACATCTATGACCCCAGAGACTTTTCTCTCTCTGCCTCCTCACTTGATGAATCCATTGTTTCAGCCCATCAGAGCTCTTCTGCCAAATGGCCAGTGGTGGTAGCAGAAGGGGAAGGAGAAGGCTTGCTGGTCAAAGTAGATATGATGATATCTGAATCTTGCCAGAAGTCCAAGCGGAAGAGTATCCTAGCAGTTGGCAATGGAAACATCAAAGTCAAGTTTGGCCAGAATGATGCCAATCTCCATGGTCTTGGAGATTACAGTGCTGAGGAAATTGAAAACCATGCCAGTGACCGGAGGCAGAAGGTGTTTGACCAAGAACACAATGGCCAGGAAGGACAATATTATAGAAGCTCTTCTGCTGAGCGAGAAGAAGCCCCTGGGAGGAAGATGGGCGTGACAGCCAAGTCTACAACCAAAACAAAGCCTACAAAAGTATCCTGAAGGAGATAAACTTTCAGATGAAGGTCTACTCCAGAACATTCCGATTGACTTCACCAACTTCCCAGCTCAGATTGATCTTCCCCAAAGCAATAATGGCATGGAAGACAGTGACCTGGTTGAGACACCCAGAGGTCTGAGTGACTTGGAGACAGGGATGTATGCCCTGTTAGGAGTCTTCTGCCTTGCCATTCTGGTCTTCCTAATCAACTGTGCCACCTTCACATTGAAGTACCGTCACAAGCAACTTCCCATGGAAGGACAGACCTCCATGAACCACTCTCATGACTGGGTGTGGCTTGGGAATGAAATGGAGCTATTGGACAACCCAGCAGATGTCTTGCCTCCACCCGATGAGTGCACCACGATCATAGACCAAGGGATAGGCTTTGACGCAGGCAGTCAACTCCTTGTTGGCACGCCAAAAAAACTCCCAAGTCAAAGCAGTCCAAAAATTCAACTGGGGGGACAAGCAAATCAGAGACCTGAAGCAGGAACATCCTTTGCATTCGCCCGCCTCCAAGCGGAAACGGGTCAAATTTACCACGTTCACCACCATCCCTCCAGATGATGGTTGTCCCACCGTCAATTCAATCCTCAATTGCAACGAAGATGACATTAAATGGGTTTGCCAAGATATGGACCTGGGAGAGTCGAAACAGATCAGGAACTACCTGGAGAAGCTCAAAGACAAAATGTAGCATCACTTCTGGGTTTGAAGAGTTGACAGCCACACCTTGATGCCTTCAGAAGCATTGAAATATGTGAATAAACAAATATATGCATGAACTGGAGTGGGAACCTAGTAGATGATGTTTAGGACCATTTTGATAACCCAGCAGATAGGTTCTTTGATAAACCCAGCTAGACTGATTGCAGAAAACAAATCAGAGTTGGACCTGGTTACTCTTTGGATAGAACATCATCAAGATGTTCTTGAACTGTAGGCTCTACTGGGAAAAAATAATAACACAACCCAGAAAGAGCAAATTCTTTCCATGTTGTTGCCAACAATATTACATGGATGTTTTCATAAAATTTCATTCCACATTTATTATTTGCTAAAGCATATTTGCTAATATCTAGGGGCAGTGTTTCCCAACCTTTTTTGAGCCGCGGCACATTATTTCACATTTACAAAATCCTGGGGAACAGTGAGCGGGGGGGGGCCCTGCTAAAAAACGTTTGGACAAAAAAAATATCTCTTCTCTCCCTTTCACTCTATTTCTCTCTCCCTCTTTCTTTCTCTCTCTTCCTTCCTTCTTCTTTCTTTCCCTCTCTCTCTCCATCCCTCTTTGTTTCTCCCTCCTCTTTTTTGCTCTCTTTCTCTCTCCCTCTCCTTCTCTCCCTCTATGACTTTCCCTCACCCTCCTTCCCCCCCTCTCTCTCTCTTGCTGTCTCTCTCTCTCTCCTCTCTCCCTCTATCTTTCTCTCTCTCTTGCTTGCTATTTCTCTTCTCTCTCCTCTCTCTTTTTTGCTTTCTCTCTCTCCTCTCTTTCTCTCTCTCCCTCTCTTGCTATCTCTTTCTCTCTCTTGCTGTCTCTCTCTTTCTCTCTCTTTTTTGCTTCTCTTTCTCTCCCCCCTCTCTTCCTCTCTCTTCCTCTCCCTCCCTCTCTTGCTATCTCTTTCTCTCTCTTTCTCTCTCTCTCTTTTTTGCTTTCTCTCTCTTTCTCTCTCCCCCTCTCCCTCTCTCTTTCTCTCCCTCTCTTTCTATCTCTTTCTCTCTCTTGCTATCTCTCTCTTTCTTTCTCTTGCTATCTCTCTTTCTCTCCCCCTCTCACCCTCTCTCTTTCTCTCTCTTGCTATCTCTTTCTCTCTCTTGCTCTCTCTTTCTTTCTTTCTTTCTTTCTCTCTCTCTTTCTCGTACACCACGCCACAGCAGCGGCATTGGGCAGTAGACATGGGGTGGTGGCAGGATGGTCAGCTGTGAGGCGGAGCTCTGGAACGGAGGCACCGACAGCGGTGGCTGGACGTGTTGCTAGATACCGTACATGCTGGTGTTGCACTGGGCATGGGCGTGGGGCTGGAGCCTCCGTCCCGGCCCAGCCAGCAGGCAAGTGACAGCCACGCAATACCAGCATGTACAGCATACAGCAATATGTCCAGCCGCCACCGTCGGTGCCTCACAGCTGACCACCCTGCCACCGCCCCACGACTACTGCCCGGTGCCACTGCTGCCACCACCCTCCCGCTGCCGCCACCCTCCTGCCAGGCCCCAAAGCTCACCTGCTGCCGCCGCCAGGGAAGCTCCAGCCAGGCGGGGCGCTGCAGCTGCTGGAAAACTTGGAAGGCGCAAAGAAGGAAGCTCAGCTTCCGGTCTCACAACTTTTTGCTCTTCGCACTCTCAGCAAAAAGTTGCGAGACCAGAAGCTGAGCTTCCTTCTTCGCGGCACACCTGACCATGTCTCGCGGCACACTAGTGTGCCGCGGCACACTGGTTGGGAAACACTGATCTAGGGAGATTCTCAGTCATCCAAGGTCACAGTTGTCCAAAAGGTGCTTTTTTCAAGAGACAACTGAATTGTCTGGTTTTTTTCTTTTGAAGACATTTCACTTCTCATTCAAGAAGCTTCTTCAGCTCTTGAAATATGCTAGACATTTCTTGGATGTCAATGATAGATGATTTCTCCCACATCCCATCCACTTCAGGCCAAATGTTCCTAAGATCAAATGGAAATTCCCAAACAATCATTGGTGGATAGGTAGGGCAAGAGGCTGAAATCAGAAGGTTGGGTTTGGAGAGATTATCAAATGCAATGTAACCAAAAGTATTATTTTCTCTTTTTCAAGAGAGGAGTCTATGTGGATAGTGGACATAAAAGGCCACACACTTTTTAGATGTCTTGTAAAGGTTTGAAAAGTCTCGATAACTAAAGAGACCTTGAGGGAATAGTTGACTTACCATTCCTTGAGCTGGAGAGAAATGGGGATGATCTTTTATAAACGAGAATGAAACTGGGCTCATTTTTGAATTCAGCTGCATCCCATATAGAAATTTGATTCTCCTTCTCATTCCACTTCCTTTCCCCAACACAATCTTTCTGCGAGTCATTTGAGGGCAGTGAGACTTACTTTACAGGCATTCCAATCCCCAAGCTTCCCTTTGGTTCAAATCTTAACATAATCCATTGAAAGAGTTTTGCCACCCGGAGAAGAAATGTTTGGCAAGGAAATTCTAGACGAGGAGGAGTCCATGAGCTTCTCTTGATTTTTAGCCAATGACAAAAGCAACACCTCTGCATTGTAATAGAAGTTTCATCTCCCCCTGGGGTCCT
Source organism: Erythrolamprus reginae (assembly GCF_031021105.1). Lineage (NCBI taxonomy): Eukaryota > Metazoa > Chordata > Lepidosauria > Squamata > Dipsadidae > Erythrolamprus > Erythrolamprus reginae. The sequence continues at coordinate 30,830,398 of NC_091959.1, read as the reverse complement.
GTGTGTGATGGCACAATGCACATAGAAAAAGTGGTAGGATACCACAACTGTGAAGTTGTGAACAACATTGCTTTCTCACTGGGGCGCGCACACGCACATACCAGCAATGCAGAGCTGCATGTGCAGTTCCATTTTCGCTACCGGTACACAATGTGGCCTGTCCCAGCTAGCAATCCAATACTGCTTGTAGCAAATAAACATCACTTGACATTGAGTGTTGTCTAATCCAGGGGTCTCCAACCTTGGCAACTTTAAGACTTGTGGACTCCAACTTCTAGAATTTCTCAGCCAGCTTTGCTTTGCTGAGGAATTTTGGGAGTTGAAGTCCACAAGTCTTAAAGTTGCCCTTGGTCTAATCCAATAGAGGTCTATTTTTGACGGTTTTGGGGGGTTTCTTTTCACTACCTTGAAAAGGCACCCAGTGATCTGTCTGAGAGTACAGAGCTGATTGGGAAACCAGAAGGTGGTCTTCTTCTTCTTAGCAGAGCAATCATTTGAAGTTAACACATTAACAGAGTTGGAAGGGAGTTTGGAGGTCATCTAGTCCAACACCCGCCCCACAACACCATTGATGGCTAGCCCTTTTCTCCTCTTGTGCCAAAAGCACATGTGCGTGCAATAAGCGTGCATGCACATGCCGGCATCCATAATGTAATGTGTGCCTGACACCCCCATGTGCCCTGCACGTGCATATGTGACTTTCCACACACCCCTCGTGTGTGGGCCCCCATATTCCACCACCCCTACACACGCATGCATGTCTCCCACACACACACAGGCCTTTTGCATACATGCACACGCGACCCTTCCCCTCTGTCCTGTTTTGTGCCTAGCAGGCTTCCCTACAGTCGCCTGGGACCAAAAATGGGAGGCACCACCCATGCATGTGTGACCCCCCCTGCCCCACCCCTGAATGCACATGCGTCTTCTGCATGCTCTCTGCGCATGCACAGCAGATACCCAAAAATCAACTGGCCAGCAAGAGGCACATGCACAGTAGAGCTGAGCCAGGCGAGAGCTCACATGCCCTCAGAGAGGGTTCCGCCTGCCACCTGTGGCACACCTGTGATAGGTTCACCATCACACAACCCTGCACCATTTCTGACAAGTGGCCGTCCAGTCTCCTCTTGAAAGCCTCCAGTGATGAAGCTCCCACCACTTCCGAAGGAAGCTTCTGTTCCATCGGTTGATTGTTCTTACTGTCAGAAAATTCCTCCTTATTTCCAGGTTGAATCTCTCCTGGGTCAGTTTCCATTCATTATTATTCCTGGTCTGGCCTTCGGGTGCTCTGGAAAATAGCTTGACCCCCTCCTCTCTGTGGCAGCCCCTTGAATGTTGGTTCATTCTAAGTGGAGCAGAAATCCTGATACTCTCTTCCTTCTGGTTCTCCTTCACTCGAAACTAAAGTCAGCACGTTCAATGGGCCAGTTGGCTGGATTCGCACAACCCCATGAACCAGATCTGCTCGAATCTACATGACTGCCATTCCCTTGGTCCAGCTTCGCTGGTGTTAACCTTGATTAACCATCTCTGGGTGTAGTCCAGCATATCAACTCAGTCAGTGAAAGGCTGCCTGTCGCTGGCACTACCAGTGTGCTCCTGATGACCAGCACCGGCGCACATGGTGGGCACATGGCCGTGCGTCGACATGAGATTCAGCTTCTGCACGTGCGCAGGAAGTGAAATCTTGTGTGAAGATGCTCACACACAAGAGATTTTGAAGATTTTTTTGCTTCCGCACATGCACAGAAGGAAAAAAATACCCACGAGCATCCTCACACAGGATTTCGCTTCCTGCAGATGCTCAGAAGCTGAATCTCATGCGGGTGTGCGAGGGCACATGTCTGGTACACGGAGATGTGTGTGCATCTCCATTTTTCCAAATGAGCCTGCGCACTGGACCGTCCATGCAGCAGCTCACTACTGAACTTGGAGGTTAATTTACAGCTGGTACTTTGCAGCCCTGTAACAATTCAGAAAATTGGTTCATTCAATCGCCCTGGTTAAGCTTGTTGTGGGAATGAAGTTTCTGAAAGCTTTCCAGACTGCTTGGGAAAGGGGCAACACGCTCTGTCAATCATCGTTAGGGATACTTAAATGCCTCATTGCGTTCTATTTGTTGCTCTGTTTGGGTTTGGGCTTTCTCCCACCCAAAACACATGTCTATTTTACTTCTCTCCTTTCTTTGGGATTGCCTCCGTCCATGGAACCTGACACCTCGTAATGTTAGACCGACCTTTGTTTATTATTATTTTAACAAGGCTGGCCTGGTATTCACTGTAAACTGAATGAATGTAATATTTATTTCTACGTGTCCATGGTTGTAATTAAAATGTTTCCATGGCTTGGTTAAAAGTACATTTGTTTGGAGGGAGGTCCATAAAGGGTAAAAATCAGGGGTGAAATCCAGCAGGTTCTGGAGTATTGGGAGCAGAGGTTTTGACTAGTTCAGAAAACTGGCAAATACCACTGCTGGCTGGTCCCAGAGTGAGGTGGGAATAGAGGTTTTGCAATATCCTTCCCCCAAGAATGGGGAGGGAATAGAAATTTTGTAGTATCCTTGCCCCAGAGTGGGGAGGCAATGGGGATTTTGCAGTATCCTTTCTCTGGAATGGGGAGGGAATGGGGTATTTGCAGTATCCTTCCCCGGAGTGGGGAGGCAATGGAGATCTTGCAGTATCCTTCCTCCAGGAGTGGGGAGGGCATGGGGATTTTGCAACATCCTTCTCCTAAGAGTGGAGAGGGAATGGGGAATTTGCAGTATCCTTCCCCCAGAGTGGGGAGGCAATAGAGATCTTGCAGTATCCATCCCCTGCCACGCCCACCAAGCCACAGCATGCCCACCAATCCACTCCCACAGAACTGGTAGTAAAAAAAATTGGATTTCACCACTGGTAAAAAATCATATATATGCTCTTCTCCTAAGACCAGAATGGGTTCCTACAGGTTTGGACCAGTTCTATAGAACCTATAGCAGGAATTTCCCCCCACTTGCTAAACCAGCTGCGATGACCGGCTGGCCACACCTCTGAACTAGCTACCTAGGCGTTATAGGTGGCGCCATCTTGTTTTTCACTCTGTGCCTGTGCACAAGCAGGGCTTTTAGCACTTTGCATGTGCATGCCCATGAGACACGTGTGTGCCCATAAGGCACATGAGGAAGCAAACCAGCAGCAAGGTAAGTCAAAACCCACCCCTGCCCAAGACGGACGCAGCTCCTAAGATGGTGCTTTTAAGGTGTATTAAAAACACTGATGGGATCAATGACAATTACATGCCGTTCCCGACTTACAGCTGTTCATTTAATGACCATTCAAAGTTACAACAGCCCTGAAAAATGTGACCATGAACCATTTATCACAGTTGCGGCCTTTGTGGGTGTCCCCATGATCATGTGATCAAAAGATGCTTGGTAACTGGTTTGTATTTATGACCGTTGCTAGGCCCCACAGTCACATGATCCCGTTTTGCAACATTTGCGACTAGCAAAGTCAATGGGGGAAGCCAGATTCACTTAACAACTGGGTTACCAATTTATCAACTGCAATGATTCGCTTAATAACTCTGGCAAGAAAGGTCATAAAATGGAGCAAAACGTACTTAACAACCAAAGTTTTGTGGTCTCAATTGTGGTCATATGTCAAGGACTAGTTAGGACTGGTTAGGAATAGGTTTCGCTGAGTTCAATTGTCTCTTGGCTGGTTGGTTTGGTAAGAATAGAATAGATCACTGGTCCAGATCACCATGGAGGTCACCTTGACCCATCCCTCCTCAAGCAGGAGGTCCTATACCAGTGATGGTGAACCTTTTTTGGTTCGCATGCCAAAAGAGTGTGTGTGCATTGTTAGCGTGCATGCATGGCCCACATTCATTCTTTCCCCTCCCATGCATGCACACACACCGTGCTTTGCCCCTGCGCAAGCAAACAAACCCCCCCCCGGGTCCTCACTGAAGCCTGGGTCATTAAAAAAAAACCAACCAAATGGGCTATTTTTCACACTCCGGAGCCTTCAGAGAAGCTTCCTGAAGCCTCCGGATTGCAAAAAACAGCACAACAGCAAACCGGAAGTCCATTTTTCCAAATTTCCGGGTTTTACCATTGGGCGGGGTTGTTTTGTTTTTTTGCATTCTGCATGCCATATATGACACGCATGTCATAGGTTCACCATCATGGCCCTATAACAGTAATGGCAAACCTTTTTTTAACTTGGGTGGTGAAAGAGCTTTTACGTGTGCTATCATGCATGCTTGAGTGCCCACCACCCATTATTCAATGCTTGGGGTGGGGGAAACAGCTCCTCCTCCCCTCTGGAGTCCATAATTGGCTTGTTTCCCAATTTTTGGTGGGCCCAGAAGGCTCGTGTTTTGCCATCCCCAGGCTCCAAAGGCTTCAGGAACCTGCTACTGGTTTCCATGAAGTGGAACTAGAAGACCGGAGATGAAGGCATTCCTTGTTTACATATGGAATAATTTGGGCCAACGCCAGGAAGATCCAAGCCAAAGTTTTGGCTACGTAACCATGTTCAGTCTCTATGCTACTTCTCTCCTATGTCCAAGCGAGTGAGTTCTTTCTTAAAACAAAAGGGGGGAGATAAATCAGGAGGAATTGTGATAAACCAGGATAGACCAAGTTCTCGCCCAGCCGCTCTGTTTAGGGTGACCCGCTTCCTTCTTAACCAGGGGGGAGTTGGGGAGCCCTTGCAGAGTAGTGCCGAGGATTTTAATACATTTTTAATACATTTTTCACTGATAAAGTCGCTCGGATCCGGGCAGACCTCGACTCCGATTGGATAACAGAGGTGACTGGGGCCCATACTTGTCCATCTGTCTGGGAAGAGTTTGATCTGGTGACACCTTATGAAGTGGACAAGGCCATTGGAGCTGTGAGTTCCACCACCTGTTTACTGGATCCGTGTCCCTCCTGGCTGGTTTCGGCCAGCAGGGAGGTGACACGGAGCTGGGTCCAGGAGATTGTCAATGCTTCTTTGGGGAGGGGGTCCTTCCCGGCTCCCTACAAGGAGGCACTTGTGCGCCCCCTCCTCAAGAAGCCTTCCCTGGACCCAGCCATTCTCAACAACTATCATCCAGTCTCCAACCTTCCCTTTATGGGGAAGGTTGTTGAGAAGGTGGTGGCACTCCAGCTCCAGCGGTCCATGGAAGAAGCCGACTAGGCCCTCAACAGTCAGGATTCAGTCCTGGCTACAGCATAGAAACTGCTTTGGTCGCGTTGATGGATGATCTCTGGTGGGCCCTGCACCAGCTGGAGGGGTTGGGAGTGGAGGCACTGTTCTTCAGTGGTTCTCCTCCTACCTCTCCGGTCGGTCACAGTCAGTGTTAGTGGGAGGTCAGAGGTCGACCTCTAGGCTTCTCCCTTGTGGGGTGCCTCAGAGGTCGGTCCTTGTCACGCTGAGAATTGCCAGCCAACAGAAACATTCAGTAGTTAAAGAGTTAATGTGTGTTTTCCCTCTGATCACACCCCCTCTTACATCACTCCCACAATCCTTATCCTTTCTACATGTCACATCTGCCTGCTTACGTAAGCAGGCACATTCCAATCTATACTCTACTCTGTTCAGCCATGTTCCGGCTACTTGACAAGTGCCGCTCCTGGCACAATTTACTTTCTGTTTACTAAATAAAGTTTGTTTTACTTTGATTCCTGTCTGCCGAGACTCATTAAAATTCCATCCATCGCAACATGGTAGCAGAGGATGGTTCATTTATTTTTAAACTAATCAGGCAGATATGCCTGCAAAAAAAAAGACAGCAGCAGGCTTTTGATTTTCCTTCTTCTGAACTTCAAAGCATCATGCCGATCCCGTCTGAACAACTGCCGGACCTCACCCAAAGTAATATTTCAACTAAGGAGACATCCACCGAACAGATAAGTGAAACTTCTAACTTGCTTATTTTAACTGAGCCCATAAATCAAATAGGTGAAGCAAGGGCAATTAGCCCAGAATTCCAGGCAGAGATAGCCGTAAATCCTAGTCTGCCAGAACAGCTAGGAGCGAAGTCAAAAGTCAGATTTCAGCAAAGCCTGATGTCTAAGCCAACTTCATATGAGAACAACCCTTTATCAGATGACATAAATATTCAAATTACCAAATCCTTAGCAGATGATTTAAAGCACGATATTGCTGCGATGCAGAAATGTTTATTAGATTTAAAACTTGACAAAGAGACAAAAGATCTCAGTCAGTCTGAACAAGATTTCATGGAGTTCTACTGCTCTCAACTCATTGTGAAAGAAAAAAAGCTAAGCCAGATAAGAAGTGCACAATTAGAATATTGTGAAGAAAAAATACATGAATCATTAAAGGCTAAAAAGATGGCGTCTGTCCAAAAACAGTCTGATGATGTAATGCATTCCTTACTGTTGTGGTTCAGTCTGGGACCCCTCCGGGAATGGCTGACCTTCTGTCGGTTTCCAGCTCAGAGGGAGAGGCTGAGGAACAGGAGGTGCAGACTGACGAGGAAGAGGAATCCCAGGCTGAAGAAGAAGGACAGCCAGAGTCCCACCAGGGGGAGCTCTCCCCAGCAAGCAGCCTGGATTCCTTAGGGGAAAATGCTCAAGACATCATAGATATGCGACAAAGGAGAGCTAATCAGAGACGGACTCAATTGGCTAAGTATTTCCAGCATTAGAGGTCACAGCTGGGTTTGGGTGTGGTGCTCTTGGGAAAGGATAAAAGGCGGACCCACCCTTCCTGGCTTGTGGAGTTTTATCTTGGAGATTCGTGAGACCTGTCTGTGAACTTTGGTGGCTTACAATCCTGGTTTGTGCCTTGGACTATTGAAACCTTGGGGGGGTGTGCCAGCAAGAAGCTTGTGGTATTGACTGGACATCAGGACCCTGCTGTAACGTATTATAGCCTGTCTGTTGTGAAGACAGGTTTTCCTTTGTGCTTATTTTGTCCAGCTATAAAATACTTTTGGCTTTTACCAGAGTGTCTGGCTGTTTTTTCAGTTGGTGTTGAGGTCTGGGAAAACCCAGACAGAACACTTACTATTCAAGGAACTAGGTGCAGCACCACACAGTGGCCAAACTGAGAAAATACCCAGTTCAACTTATCTTCAAGAATTTGGCTCATTTCCAAGCCAGATCCAAAATTAAGCAACTGCACCAATTGCACCAAAATGTTGTTTTATTGCCAGAAAGCTCAGGAGCGTCATCCAGTGACCATTTTAAGCAATACAGGTCACCAGAAAATTTCGATGGTCAGGAGGACAATACTTCAGTAAAATTCATTGCTGAAGCTGAATATGTGGGAGCCCGTTCACAGCACATCGACTTAAGATATAAGAATGCAAGAAAATATGTGCAACAAGGATTCGTGAAACTACAATATGTGCCTACAAATGAACAGATCGCTGACGTGCTGAATAAACCACTGCCAGCTGACCAACACGAATACCTCTCCGAGAAAATGTGCCTTATGTGAACCAATGTCCCTGATGACTACCAAAGAAGGGGTGTCACGCTGAGAATTGCCAGCCAACAGAGACATTCAGTAGTTAAAGAGTTAATGTGTGTTTTCCCTCTGATCACACCCCCTCTTACATCACTCCCACAATCCTTATCCTTTCTACATGTCACATCCGCCTGCTTATGTAAGCAGGCACATTCCAATCTATACTCTACTCTGTTCAGCCATGTTCCGGCTACTTGACAAGTGCCGCTCCTGGCACAATTTACTTTCTGTTTACTAAATAAAGTTTGTTTTACTTTGATTCCTGTCTGCTGAGACTCATTAAAATTCCATCCATCGCAACAGTCCTCTCCCCCCTGCTATTTAATATCTACATGAAACCTCTGGGTGAGATCATCCAAGGGCATGGGGTGAGGTATCATCAGTACGCTGATGATACCCAGCTGTACATCTCCACCCCATGTGCAGTCAACAAAGCAGTGGAAGTGATGTGCTGGTGCCTGGAGGCTGTTAGGGTCTGGATGGGTGTCAACAGACTCAAATTCAACCCTGATAAGACGGATTGGCTGTGGGTTTTGCCTCCCAAGGACAATTCCATCTGTCCATCCATCACCCGGGGGGGAACTATTGACCCCCTCAGAGAGGGTCTGCAACTTGGGCACCCTCCTCAATCCACATCTCACATTAGAGAACCATCTTTCAGCTGTGGCGAGGGGGGCGTTTGCCCAGGTTCTCCTGGTGCACCAGTTGCGGCCCTATCTGGACCAGGAGTCACTGCTCACAGTCACTCATGCCCTCATCACCTCAAGGCTCAACTACTGTAACGCTCTCTACATGAGGCTACCTTTGAAGAGTGTTCGGAAACTTCAGATCGTGCAGAATGCAATTGCAAGAGCAATCATGGGTTCCCCTAAGTATGCCCATGTTACACCAACACTCCGCAGTCTGAATTGGTTGCCGATCAGTTTCCGGTCACAATTCAAAATGTTGGTTATGACCTATAAAGCCCTTTATGGCATCGGACCAGAATATCTGCGATATTCTTCTTCAAAAGTCTTCTGCCACATGTATCCCAGCGACTGGTTAGGTCCTACAGAGTTGGCCTTCTCCGGGTCTCGTTGACTAAACAATGTCATCTGGCAGGACCCAGGGGAAGAGCCTTCTCTGCGGTGGCCCTGACCCTCTGGAACCAGCTCCCCCCAGAGATTAGGATTGCCCCCACCCTCCTTGCCTTTTGCAAATTTCTTAAAACCCACCTCTGCCATCAGGCATGGGGGAATTGAGACATCTCCCCCAAGCTTATATAGTTTTATGTATGGTATGCTTGTGTTGTATGTTTTTAAAATAATGGGTTTTTAGATATCTTTTAAATATTAGATTTGTTCATTATATACTGTTTTATTGTTGTTGTGAGCCACCCTGAGTCTGCGGAGAGGGGCGGCAAACAAATCGAATGAATGAATGAATGAATGAATGAATATGAATGAATGAATGAATGAATGAATGAATGAAAGAAAGTTGGTTAGTCTCCAACATAGCCAGAGGAGGGCGCCTGATAACTTCCTAACCTGCAAATTTTGTTCTGTTCTTCTGCCTTCTCCAAATCCTTTGTTGTTTTTTTAAAAGCCCTCTGCTATATTAAAACCTGTTGTTGTTTTGTGTGTGAGAGAGGGGGGGGAGGTAGAGTTGGTAGGGGAAAACAACAACAGCCACTATGCTTGGAATATTTGGCACTAGGAGGTTTGCTGAGTAAAATGGTTTCCCACCATTAAAATTGGTTCTGCGATTCTATGAGCTCTTTAAAGTATTACCTTTGAGGGGGGGTGAAAGCCCCCCCCCCCCCCCCCCTCACACACACTTGCTGAATCCAACTGGTTTTGAATAGCCAGGCTGCTGGCTTCAGGAGTTGTGATGAGCCTTTGAAATTGTATTGCCTGGTTGAAATGCAAGTATGACAAGAAAAAAGAAGGGAGGGGAAAGAGATAAAGGAAAGGGGAAGGAAGGGAAAGGAGAGGAAGGGGAGGAGATAACGGAAAGGGGAGGAAAGGAAGGGAAGGGGAGGAGATAAAGGAAAGGGGAAGGAAGGGAAAAGAGGAGAGGGAAGGGAAGGGAGGGAGGGAAGGAAGGGAAGGAGATAAAGGAATGGGGAAGGAAGAAAGGGAAAGGAGAGGAAAGGGGAGGGAGGGAAGGAGATAAAGGAAAGGGGAAGGAAGGGAGGGAAAGGAGAGGAGAGGGAAGGGAGGGAAGGAGATAAAGGAAGGGAAGGAAGGAAGGGGAGGAAAGGAAGGGAAAACAGAGGAGAGGAAAGGAAAGGGAGGGAAGGAAGGGAAGGGAAGGAGATAAAGGAATGGGGAAGTAAGAAAGGGAAAGGAGAGGAAAGGGAAGGGATGGAAGGAGATAAAGGAAAGGGGAAGGAAGGAAGGAATGGAGGGAGAGGAGAGGAAAGGGAGGGAAGGAGATAAAGGAAAGGGGAAGGAAGGAAGGGGAGGAAAGGAAAGGAAAGGGAAAGAGAGGGAAGGAAGGGAAGGAGATAAAGGAAAGAGGAGGGAAGGAAAGGCGGGAAGTGAAAGAAACAGAAGGGAAGGAACAGAAGAGAAGGGAAGGTGTTCTGCCTGGCTACTACTAGGGAAGAAGGAAAGGAAAGGAAGGGAGGGGAAAGGAAGGGAAGGGTTAGGATAAAGAAAGGAAAGGAAAGAAATGGAAAGATAAAGAAAGGAAAGGAAAGGAATGGAAAGGAAAGGAAAGCAAGAAAAATCCACTTCTGCAAAGAGAGTCTCGCTTGCTCTATCTAAACAGAGCCTGTGGGTATATTGTAGCCCTGAATTGCTAGAAGATCAAAATCAACTTCCCCACCTGGGGTGGAATAGGGTCACATTCTCTGAGATAATGTTGGAAGAGAGAACCCTCTCCGTCTAATGGTTGAAAGTTCTCCACCTCTGTAGACTTTTATGAAGAGGTTGGACAGCCAGTTTTAGAGGACGGCCAAGTTGCTCTTCCTACAGATGACAAAGACTCCGTGGCGATAGTGCTCGGGATTTCATTAGCTCCTCCATTCTGTGGTTCTATCATTTATGGACACAGCCATTTTAGCCATTGGCAAAAGACCACTGAAGGCCAGTCATGGTTTTATTGAACCTCACATTGGCACCCAACAGAAACAAAATATGAACTCCATTTGGAGTGCCGTTTCTATATTATGGACAATAGACTGAACTTTTGTTTGGCTCAACCAGGAATTAGACATCTCTTGGATGCTTTCCCATTTCCTAATTAGGAACCCCAACTTTTGGAGAATAAATTCAGACCATTGGCTGTGGTCAGCCTCATCGAAGGATCTCTTTATTATAGAGCTGCTCCAAGCGGTGGCAATGAGTTATAATTATTTTCTTCTATCTTAATAGGACGTCTGTGTCTCTTGTTGCCAAATAGGGCTCAAAAACAAATGACTAATTGTGTGAAACTTTGTATTATTTTTCTTGTTTTAAATTGACAGGCAGGAAATGAAACTAGGCAGAAAATGCTGCCCAAAACAAGCCTCAGAAAAACTCACATAATGAAAGCTTGTTTAAAAGGGGGTTGGGGTTTTTTGGCCATGGCAGGAGTAAGGGGGTAGGGAGGGTAGATATAATAATAATAATAATAATTATTATTATTATTATTATTATTATTATTATTATTATTATTATTTATTAGATTTGTATGCCGCCCCTCTCCATAGACTCGGGGCGGCTCACAACAATGACAAAAATAATATACAATATACAGCGTAACAAATCTAATAATTAAAAGAAAACATCTAAAAACCCATCATTTAAAAAACCATACAACACAAGCATACCATACATAAAACTCTTTAAGCCTGGGGGTGATGTCTCAGTTTCCCCATGCCTGGTGATATAGATGGGTCTTAAGTAATTTACGAAAGACAAGGAGGGTGGGGGCAGTTCTAATCTCTGGGGGGAGTTGATTCCAGAGGGCCGGGGCCGCCACAGAGGAGGCTCTTCCCCTGGGGCCCGCCAGATGACATTGTTTAATCGACGGGACCCGGAGAAGGCCGACTCTGTGGGACTTTATTGGCCACTGGGATTTGTGCTGCAGAAGACGATCCTGGAGGCATTCTGGTCCGATGCCATGTAGGGATTTATAGGTCATTACCAACACTTTGAATTGTGACCGGAAACTGATCGGCAGCCAATGCAAGCCACAGAATGTTGGAGAAATGTAGGCAAACCTAGGTAACCCCACAATAGCTCTCGCGGCCGCATTCTGCATGATCTGAAGTTTCCGGACACTCTTCAAAGGTAGCCCCATGTAGAGAGAGTTGCAGTAGTCGAACCTCGAGGTGATGAGGGCATGAGTGACTGTGAGCAATGACTCCCTGTCCAAATAGGGCCGCAACTGGTGCACCAGGAGAACCTGGGCAAACGCCCTCCTCGCCACAGCCGAAAGATGATGTTCCAGTGTTAGCTGTGGATTGAGGAGGACACCCAAGTTGCAGATCCTCTCCGAGGGGGGCAATAATTCCCCCCCCCAGGGTAATGGACAGACAGATGGAATTGTCCTTGGGAGGCAAAACCCACAGCCACTCCGTCTTGTCAGGGTTGAGTTTGAGCTTGTTGACACCCATCCAGACCCCAACAACCTCCAGGCACCAGCACATAACTTCCACTGCTTCGCTGACTGGACATGGGGTGGAGATGTATAGCTGGGTATCATCAGCGTACTGATGATACCTCACCCCATGCTCTTGGATGATCTCACCCAGCGGTTTCATGTAGATATTAAATAGCAGGGGGGAGAGGACTGACCCCTGAGGCACCCCACAAGGGAGAGACCTAGCGGTTGACCTCTGACCCGCCCACTAACACCGACTGCGACCGACTGGAGAGGTAGGAGGAGAACCACTGAAGAACAGTGCCTCCCAACCCCTCCAGTCGGCGCAGAAGGATACCATGGTCGATGATATCGAAAGCCGCTGAGAGGTCAAGAAGCACCAGGACAGAGGACAAGCCCCTGTCCCGGGCCTGCCAGAGATCATCTATCAGCGCGACCAAAGCAGTTCCCGTGCTGTAGCCAGGCCTGAATCCTGACTGCTGAGGGCCTAGATAATTGGCTTCTTCCAAGGACCCCTGGAGTTGGAGCGCCACCACCTTCTCAACAACCTTCCCCATAAAGGGAATTTTGGAGACTGGACAGTAGTTATTAAGCACGGCTGGGTCCAGGGAAGGCTTCTTTATGTGTGCAATCCAAGATAGCCTTTGAAAATATTGGCTTAGGAAACATGTATGTGTAACTTTGGGCATCTTTGGCTGTGTGTCTTTCTTTGTGGGTGTCTGTGACAAAACAAGTCACTTTGGCAATTGTGAGTGTATCATTGAAACCCCATCAAATTAACCTAGAATTCAAGTCTAGTCCAGTCTAGTCTTCTCTGCTTCTCCTTTTCTTCCTTTCTCTCCTCTCCTCTTCTCTTTTCCTTTCTTCTCCTTCCCCCCTTTCCTCTCCTTCTTTTTCTTTTCCCCTATTCCATTCCACTCCAATTCCATTCTCTATTCTATTCTATATTGTATTCCATTCTATATTCTATGTTCAATATACTATAATACTGTTCTGTTCTGTTCGGTTCTACATTTTATATTTTATATTCTATTTTATTCTATATTCTATTCCATTCCATTCTACATTCTACTCTACTCTATTCTATTCTATTCCATTGCATTCCATTCTACTCTATATTCTATATTCTACATTCTATTCTATTCTACTCTACTCTACTCTACTCTACTCTATTCCATGCCATATGCCATTTGCCATATTCCATTCCATTCTATTCTATTCTATTTTCTATCCTCTCTTACTCAGAATGCTAAGCAGATGGAAAGAGACATGGCCTGCTATATTCCGCCTTCTCTGGCTCAAAAACAGCTGCACCATGCTAACCTCAGGAACCATCCAATCTAACCAGTGCTTCCCGAAAAGCAGACCCGTTCCAATATTTCATTTCCCTTCCCCCTGAAATCTATATAAAAACATTTCAAGTGCTCTCTGCCAATATTAAAAACACTCCAGAAGGCGCACACATGCTGCAATTTTGAATTATTGCTTCCTTGCACGCATATATATTTTCCCCTCCGCACATAAGTCTTTGGTACACAATATTTTTGATATGTTTTTAAAAGCAAGAATCATAGCAATTTAACAATACTGCCTTGGCAGCCTGCGCATATTATGCCTTGGAATCTCAGTGCTGTTACGATTCTCCAAGTGCGATTTCTGAATTATTAACCTTTCATAAATACTTAGCTGGAGCATTAATGGATTTACAACGGCTGGGTTCGGGATGGATAGCTGCAGACCGATTAAGGTACATTATCTTCTGAATAGAAAAGCAGGTGACACCACCACAAGCAGGAAGAGAAGAAAAGACAAACTAAAATAACCAGCAAAAAAAACCAGTCAAGCTTGAAGGCTTGCCTCATTCGGGTTTGTCAATGCCCTCCCTGCAAGTTGCAATCAGTCCTCAACTTATGTCCATTGCAGTCGTAAACTGTGATAGTCGGAAAATGGCACACTACATGACCGAGCCATTTGTACACCCGTGTCATTGATTTATTGATTGACAGACTGATTGGATTTATATGCCGCCCTTCTCCAAAGACTCAGGGCAGCTTACAGCATATAAAAGTACAAAAACAGATTCAAAAGTCCAATATTAAAATCGTGCACTCAAAAAACCCATACACCCATACCATAGTTGTACGAACGACCACAGCAAAATGTTAAAGTTCAACAGCCCCAGGCCTGCCAGCAAAGGTAAGTTTTTAGGGCCTTCCAGAAGGCCAGGAGAGTGATGACAATGCAAATCTCTGGGGGGGGGGTGTTGGTTCCAGAAGACTGGAACTGCCACAGAGAAGGCCCTTCCCCTAGGAGAAGGCCAAATCTGTGGGATCTGACTGGTCA